>NW_025791658.1:11454053-11672631 GCF_921293095.1 Ischnura elegans | reverse complement strand
CCGACGGTAAAATCCTTGTTTACCAACCGATTTTCGTCGAATAAGTTAAAAAAAAGTATGTTTTTACGTTAAGCACCATGCGGTGGAATATCATTGAATTGCGACATAAACTTTGGAAAATATAACGAATCATTTCAAAGAGGAAAAATTCCAAATTTTGACACTCCGACCGTAAAATCCTTATTTATGAACAGATTTCAGTCAATTAACTTTCATAATGTTTGTTGTTATATGACGCACCATGCTGTGGAAGATGATTGAATTACAACGTAGGCTTTGGAAAATATAACGAATCATTTTAAAATAGCATCAATAAAATCAACTTCCACATTTGAGCC
Organism: Ischnura elegans; assembly: GCF_921293095.1. Taxonomy (NCBI): domain Eukaryota; kingdom Metazoa; phylum Arthropoda; class Insecta; order Odonata; family Coenagrionidae; genus Ischnura; species Ischnura elegans. The sequence continues at coordinate 11,672,293 of NW_025791658.1, read as the reverse complement.
ACCGACCGTAAAATCCTTATTTATCATCCGATTTAAATCAAATAACTTTTGAAATGTGTGTTCTTATTTGATGCAACATGCTGAGGAATATGGTTGAACTGCAATGTAGACTTTGGAAAATATAACGAATCATTTCAAAAAGGCAAAATTCCAAATTTTGAACCTCCGACCGCAAAATCCTTATAAATCAACCGATTTCAATGAAATAACTTTTAAAATGTGTTTTATTACGTATAGAACTATGCTGTAGAAAAATTAATGAATTTCAACGTAAACTTTGGAAAATATAACAAATCATTTCAGATAGGCCATTATCAAAATTTTGACCCTCCGACCATAAATTCCTTATTTATCAACCGACTTCAATCAAATAACTTTTAAAATGTATGTTGTTACTTAAAGCACTATGCTGTGGAATAATATTGTACTGCAACGTAATTTTTGGAAAATATAACGAATCATTTAAAAAGTCATAATTCCAAATTTTGACCCTACGATCGTACAATCCTTATTTATCAATCGATATCAATCGAATAACTTTTAATATGTTTGTTTGTACGTGAAGCACCATGCCGTGGATTACAATTGAACTGCGACGTAAACTTTGGAAAAAATATCGAAGCATTTCAAAAAGGTAAAATTAAATTTTTTAACCCTCCGACCGTAAAATCCTTATTTATCAACCGATTTCAATCGAATAACTTTTAAAAATTGCTGTTTTACGTGAAGCACCATGCTGTTGAATATCATTGAAAATCGACGTAAACTTTGGAAAATATTACGAATCAATCCAAAATAGCTTCAATACAATATTCTTCCAAATTTTGACCCACCGACGGTAAAATCCTTGTTTACCAACCGATTTTCGTCGAATAACTGAAAAAAAAGTATGTTTTTACGTTAAGCACCATGCGGTGGAATATCATTGAATTGCGACATAAACTTTGGAAAAATATAACGAATCATTTCAAAGAGGAAAAATTCCAAATTTTGACACTCCGACCGTAAAATCCTTATTTATGAACAGATTTCAGTCAATTAACTTTCATAATGTGTGTTGTTATATGACGCACCATGCTGTGGAAGATGATTGAATTACAACGTAGGCTTTGGAAAATATAACGAATCATTTTAAAATAGCATCAATAAAATCAACTTCCACATTTGAGCCACCGACCGTAAAATCCTTATTTATCATCCCATTTAAATCAAATAACTTTTGAAATGTGTGTTCTTATTTGATGCACCATGCTGAGGAATATGGTTGAACTGCAATGTAGACTTTGGAAAATATAACGAATCATTTCAAAAAGGCAAAATTCCAAATTTTGAACCTCCGACCGCAAAATCCTTATAAATCAACCGATTTCAATGAAATAACTTTTAAAATGTGTTTTATTACGTATAGAACTATGCTGTAGAAAAATTAATGAATTGCAACGTAAACTTTGGAAAATATAACAAATCATTTCAGATAGGCCATTATCAAAATTTTGACCCTCCGACCATAAATTCCTTATTTATCAACCGACTTCAATCAAATAACTTTTAAAATGTATGTTGTTACTTAAAGCACTATGCTGTGGAATAATATTGTACTGCAACGTAATTTTTGGAAAATATAACGAATCATTTAAAAAGTCATAATTCCAAATTTTGACCCTACGATCGTACAATCCTTATTTATCAATCGATATCAATCGAATAACTTTTAATATGTTTGTTTGTACGTGAAGCACCATGCCGTGGATTACAATTGAACTGCGACGTAAACTTTGGAAAAAATATCGAAGCATTTCAAAAAGGTAAATTTAAATTTTTTAACCCTCCGACCGTAAAATCGTTATTTATCAACCGATTTCAATCAAATAACTTTTAAAATTTGCTGTTTTACGTGAAGCACCATGCTGTTGAATATCATTGAAAATCGACGTAAACTTTGGAAAAAATTACGAATCAATCCAAAATAGCTTCAATACAATATTCTTCCAAATTTTGACCCTCCGACGGTAAAATCCTTGTTTACCAACCGATTTTCGTCGAATAACTTAAAAAAAAGTATGTTTTTACGTTAAGCACCATGCGGTGGAATATCATTGAATTGCGACATAAACTTTGGAAAATATAACGAATCATTTCAAAGAGGAAAAATTCCAAATTTTGACACTCCGACCGTAAAATCCTTATTTATGAACAGATTTCAGTCAATTAACTTTCATAATGTTTGTTGTTATATGACGCACCATGCTGTGGAAGATGATTGAATTACAACGTAGGCTTTGGAAAACATAACGAATCATTTTAAAATAGCATCAATAAAATCAACTTCCACATTTGAGCCACCGACCGTAAAATCCTTATTTATCATCCGATTTAAATCAAATAACTTTTGAAATGTGTGTTCTTATTTGATGCAACATGCTGAGGAATATGGTTGAACTGCAATGTAGACTTTGGAAAATATAACGAATCATTTCAAAAAGGCAAAATTCCAAATTTTGAACCTCCGACCGCAAAATCCTTATAAATCAACCGATTTCAATGAAATAACTTTTAAAATGTGTTTTATTACGTATAGAACTATGCTGTAGAAAAATTAATGAATTGCAACGTAAACTTTGGAAAATATAACAAATCATTTCAGATAGGCCATTATCAAAATTTTGACCCTCCGACCATAAATTCCTTATTTATCAACCGACTTCAATCAAATAACTTTTAAAATGTATGTTGTTACTTAAAGCACTATGCTGTGGAATAATATTGTACTGCAACGTAATTTTTGGAAAATATAACGAATCATTTAAAAAGTCATAATTCCAAATTTTGACCCTACGATCGTACAATCCTTATTTATCAATCGATATCAATCGAATAACTTTTAATATGTTTGTTTGTACGTGAAGCACCATGCCGTGGATTACAATTGAACTGCGACGTAAACTTTGGAAAAAATATCGAAGCATTTCAAAAAGGTAAAATTAAATTTTTTAACCCTCCGACCGTAAAATCCTTATTTATCAACCGATTTCAATCAAATAACTTTTAAAATTTGCTGTTTTACGTGAAGCACCATGCTGTTGAATATCATCGAAAATCGACGTAAACTTTGGAAAATATTACGAATCAATCCAAAATAGCTTCAATACAATATTCTTCCAAATTTTGACCCACCGACGGTAAAATCCTTGTTTACCAACCGATTTTCGTCGAATAACTTAAAAAAAAGTATGTTTTTACGTTAAGCACCATGCGGTGGAATATCATTGAATTGCGACATAAACTTTGGAAAATATAACGAATCATTTCAAAGAGGAAAAATTCCAAATTTTGACACTCCGACCGTAAAATCCTTATTTATGAACATATTTCAGTCAATTAACTTTCATAATGTGTGTTGTTATATGACGCACCATGCTGTGGAAGATGATTGAATTACAACGTAGGCTTTGGAAAATATAACGAATCATTTTAAAATAGCATCAATAAAATCAACTTCCACATTTGAGCCACCGACCGTAAAATCCTTATTTATCATCCGATTTAAATCAAATAACTTTTGAAATGTGTGTTCTTATTTGATGCACCATGCTGAGGAATATGGTTGAACTGCAATGTAGACTTTGGAAAATATAACGAATCATTTCAAAAAGGCAAAATTCCAAATTTTGAACCTCCGACCGCAAAATCCTTATAAATCAACCGATTTCAATGAAATAACTTTTAAAATGTGTTTTATTACGTATAGAACTATGCTGTAGAAAAATTAATGAATTGCAACGTAAACTTTGGAAAATATAACAAATCATTTCAGATAGGCCATTATCAAAATTTTGACCCTCCGACCATAAATTCCTTATTTATCAACCGACTTCAATCAAATAACTTTTAAAATGTATGCTGTTACTTAAAGCACTATGCTGTGGAATAATATTGTACTGCAACGTAATTTTTGGAAAATATAACGAATCATTTAAAAAGTCATAATTCCAAATTTTGACCCTACGATCGTACAATCCTTATTTATCAATCGATATCAATCGAATAACTTTTAATATGTTTGTTTGTACGTGAAGCACCATGCCGTGGATTACAATTGAACTGCGACGTAAACTTTGGAAAAAATATCGAAGCATTTCAAAAAGGTAAAATTAAATTTTTTAACCCTCCGACCGTAAAATCCTTATTTATCAACCGATTTCAATCAAATAACTTTTAAAATTTGCTGTTTTACGTGAAGCACCATGCTGTTGAATATCATTGAAAATCGACGTAAACTTTGGAAAATATTACGAATCAATCCAAAATAGCTTCAATACAATATTCTTCCAAATTTTGACCCACCGACGGTAAAATCCTTGTTTACCAACCGATTTTCGTCGAATAACTGAAAAAAAAGTATGTTTTTACGTTAAGCACCATGCGGTGGAATATCATTGAATTGCGACATAAACTTTGGAAAATATAACGAATCATTTCAAAGAGGAAAAATTCCAAATTTTGACACTCCGACCGTAAAATCCTTATTTATGAACAGATTTCAGTCAATTAACTTTCATAATGTGTGTTGTTATATGACGCACCATGCTGTGGAAGATGATTGAATTACAACGTAGGCTTTGGAAAATATAACGAATCATTTTAAAATAGCATCAATAAAATCAACTTCCACATTTGAGCCACCGACCGTAAAATCCTTATTTATCATCCGATTTAAATGAAATAACTTTTGAAATGTGTGTTCTTATTTGATGCACCATGCTGAGGAATATGGTTGAACTGCAATGTAGACTTTGGAAAATATAACGAATCATTTCAAAAAGGCAAAATTCCAAATTTTGAACCTCCGACCGCAAAATCCTTATAAATCAACCGATTTCAATTAAATAACTTTTAAAATGTGTTTTATTACGTATAGAACTATGCTGTAGAAAAATTAATGAATTGCAACGTAAACTTTGGAAAATATAACAAATCATTTCAGATAGGCCATTATCAAAATTTTGACCCTCCGACCATAAATTCCTTATTTATCAACCGACTTCAATCAAATAACTTTTAAAATGTATGTTGTTACTTAAAGCACTATGCTGTGGAATAATATTGTACTGCAACGTAATTTTTGGAAAATATAACGAATCATTTAAAAAGTCATAATTCCAAATTTTGACCCTACGATCGTACAATCCTTATTTATCAATCGATATCAATCGAATAACTTTTAATATGTTTGTTTGTACGTGAAGCACCATGCCGTGGATTACAATTGAACTGCGACGTAAACTTTGGAAAAAATATCGAAGCATTTCAAAAAGGTAAAATTAAATTTTTTAACCCTCAGACCGTAAAATCCTTATTTATCAACCGATTTCAATCAAATAACTTTTAAAATTTGCTGTTTTACGTGAAGCACCATGCTGTTGAATATCATTGAAAATCGACGTAAACTTTGGAAAATATTACGAATCAATCCAAAATAGCTTCAATACAATATTCTTCCAAATTTTGACCCACCGACGGTAAAATCCTTGTTTACCAACCGATTTTCGTCGAATAACTTAAAAAAAAGTATGTTTTTACGTTAAGCACCATGCGGTGGAATATCATTGAATTGCGACATAAACTTTGGAAAATATAAGGAATCATTTCAAAGAGGAAAAATTCCAAATTTTGACACTCCGACCGTAAAATCCTTATTTATGAACAGATTTCAGTCAATTAACTTTCATAATGTGTGTTGTTATATGACGCACCATGCTGTGGAAGATGATTGAATTACAACGTAGGCTTTGGAAAATATAACGAATCATTTTAAAATAGCATCAATAAAATCAACTTCCACATTTGAGCCACCGACCGTAAAATCCTTATTTATCATCCGATTTAAATCAAATAACTTTTGAAATGTGTGTTCTTATTTGATGCACCATGCTGAGGAATATGGTTGAACTGCAATGTAGACTTTGGAAAATATAACGAATCATTTCAAAAAGGCAAAATTCCAAATTTTGAACCTCCGACCGCAAAATCCTTATAAATCAACCGATTTCAATGAAATAACTTTTAAAATGTGTTTTATTACGTATAGAACTGTGCTGTAGAAAAATAAATGAATTGCAACGTAAACTTTGGAAAATATAACAAATCATTTCAGATAGGCCATTATCAAAATTTTGACCCTCCGACCATAAATTCCTTATTTATCAACCGACTTCAATCAAATAACTTTTAAAATGTATGTTGTTACTTAAAGCACTATGCTGTGGAATAATATTGTACTGCAACGTAATTTTTGGAAAATATAACGAATCATTTAAAAAGTCATAATTCCAAATTTTGACCCTACGATCGTACAATCCTTATTTATCAATCGATATCAATCGAATAACTTTTAATATGTTTGTTTGTACGTGAAGCACCATGCCGTGGATTACAATTGAACTGCGACGTAAACTTTGGAAAAAATATCGAAGCATTTCAAAAAGGTAAATTTAAATTTTTTAACCCTCCGACCGTAAAATCGTTATTTATCAACCGATTTCAATCAAATAACTTTTAAAATTTGCTGTTTTACGTGAAGCACCATGCTGTTGAATATCATTGAAAATCGACGTAAACTTTGGAAAATATTACGAATCAATCCAAAATAGCTTCAATACAATATTCTTCCAAATTTTGACCCACCGACGGTAAAATCCTTGTTTACCAACCGATTTTCGTCGAATAACTGAAAAAAAAGTATGTTTTTACGTTAAGCACCATGCGGTGGAATATCGTTGAATTGCGACATAAACTTTGGAAAATATAACGAATCATTTCAAAGAGGAAAAATTCCAAATTTTGACACTCCGACCGTAAAATCCTTATTTATGAACAGATTTCAGTCAATTAACTTTCATAATGTGTGTTGTTATATGACGCACCATGCTGTGGAAGATGATTGAATTACAACGTAGGCTTTGGAAAATATAACGAATCATTTTAAAATAGCATCAATAAAATCAACTTCCACATTTGAGCCACCGACCGTAAAATCCTTATTTATCATCCGATTTAAATCAAATAACTTTTGAAATGTGTGTTCTTATTTGATGCACCATGCTGAGGAATATGGTCGAACTGCAATGTAGACTTTGGAAAATATAACGAATCATTTCAAAAAGGCAAAATTCCAAATTTTGAACCTCCGACCGCAAAATCCTTATAAATCAACCGATTTCAATGAAATAACTTTTAAAATGTGTTTTATTACGTATAGAACTATGCTGTAGAAAAATTAATGAATTGCAACGTAAACTTTGGAAAATATAACAAATCATTTCAGATAGGACATTATCAAAATTTTGACCCTCCGACCATAAATTCCTTATTTATCAACCGACTTCAATCAAATAACTTTTAAAATGTATGCTGTTACTTAAAGCACTATGCTGTGGAATAATATTGTACTGCAACGTAATTTTTGGAAAATATAACGAATCATTTAAAAAGTCATAATTCCAAATTTTGACCCTACGATCGTACAATCCTTATTTATCAATCGATATCAATCGAATAACTTTTAATATGTTTGTTTGTACGTGAAGCACCATGCCGTGGATTACAATTGAACTGCGACGTAAACTTTGGAAAAAATATCGAAGCATTTCAAAAAGGTAAAATTAAATTTTTTAACCCTCCGACCGTAAAATCTTTATTTATCAACCGATTTCAATCAAATAACTTTTAAAATTTGCTGTTTTACGTGAAGCACCATGCTGTTGAATATCATCGAAAATCGACGTAAACTTTGGAAAATATTACGAATCAATCCAAAATAGCTTCAATACAATATTCTTCCAAATTTTGACCCACCGACGGTAAAATCCTTGTTTACCAACCGATTTTCGTCGAATAACTTAAAAAAAAGTATGTTTTTACGTTAAGCACCATGCGGTGGAATATCATTGAATTGCGACATAAACTTTGGATAATATAACGAATCATTTCAAAGAGGAAAAATTCCAAATTTTGACACTCCGACCGTAAAATCCTTATTTATGAACAGATTTCAGTCAATTAACTTTCATAATGTGTGTTGTTATATGACGCACCATGCTGTGGAAGATGATTGAATTACAACGTAGGCTTTGGAAAATATAACGAATCATTTTAAAATAGCATCAATAAAATCAACTTCCACATTTGAGCCACCGACCGTAAAATCCTTATTTATCATCCGATTTAAATGAAATAACTTTTGAAATGTGTGTTCTTATTTGATGCACCATGCTGAGGAATATGGTTGAACTGCAATGTAGACTTTGGAAAATATAACGAATCATTTCAAAAAGGCAAAATTCCAAATTTTGAACCTCCGACCGCAAAATCCTTATAAATCAACCGATTTCAATTAAATAACTTTTAAAATGTGTTTTATTACGTATAGAACTATGCTGTAGAAAAATTAATGAATTGCAACGTAAACTTTGGAAAATATAACAAATCATTTCAGATAGGCCATTATCAAAATTTTGACCCTCCGACCATAAATTCCTTATTTATCAACCGACTTCAATCAAATAACTTTTAAAATGTATGTTGTTACTTAAAGCACTATGCTGTGGAATAATATTGTACTGCAACGTAATTTTTGGAAAATATAACGAATCATTTAAAAAGTCATAATTCCAAATTTTGACCCTACGATCGTACAATCCTTATTTATCAATCGATATCAATCGAATAACTTTTAATATGTTTGTTTGTACGTGAAGCACCATGCCGTGGATTACAATTGAACTGCGACGTAAACTTTGGAAAAAATATCGAAGCATTTCAAAAAGGTAAAATTAAATTTTTTAACCCTCCGACCGTAAAATCCTTATTTATCAACCGATTTCAATCAAATAACTTTTAAAATTTGCTGTTTTACGTGAAGCACCATGCTGTTGAATATCATCGAAAATCGACGTAAACTTTGGAAAATATTACGAATCAATCCAAAATAGCTTCAATACAATATTCTTCCAAATTTTGACCCACCGACGGTAAAATCCTTGTTTACCAACCGATTTTCGTCGAATAACTGAAAAAAAAGTATGTTTTTACGTTAAGCACCATGCGGTGGAATATCATTGAATTGCGACATAAACTTTGGAAAATATAACGAATCATTTCAAAGAGGAAAAATTCCAAATTTTGACACTCCGACCGTAAAATCCTTATTTATGAACAGATTTCAGTCAATTAACTTTCATAATGTGTGTTGTTATATGACGCACCATGCTGTGGAAGATGATTGAATTACAACGTAGGCTTTGGAAAATATAACGAATCATTTTAAAATAGCATCAATAAAATCAACTTCCACATTTGAGCCACCGACCGTAAAATCCTTATTTATCATCCGATTTAAATGAAATAACTTTTGAAATGTGTGTTCTTATTTGATGCACCATGCTGAGGAATATGGTTGAACTGCAATGTAGACTTTGGAAAATATAACGAATCATTTCAAAAAGGCAAAATTCCAAATTTTGAACCTCCGACCGCAAAATCCTTATAAATCAACCGATTTCAATTAAATAACTTTTAAAATGTGTTTTATTACGTATAGAACTATGCTGTAGAAAAATTAATGAATTGCAACGTAAACTTTGGAAAATATAACAAATCATTTCAGATAGGCCATTATCAAAATTTTGACCCTCCGACCATAAATTCCTTATTTATCAACCGACTTCAATCAAATAACTTTTAAAATGTATGTTGTTACTTAAAGCACTATGCTGTGGAATAATATTGTACTGCAACGTAATTTTTGGAAAATATAACGAATCATTTAAAAAGTCATAATTCCAAATTTTGACCCTACGATCGTACAATCCTTATTTATCAATCGATATCAATCGAATAACTTTTAATATGTTTGTTTGTACGTGAAGCACCATGCCGTGGATTACAATTGAACTGCGACGTAAACTTTGGAAAAAATATCGAAGCATTTCAAAAAGGTAAAATTAAATTTTTTAACCCTCAGACCGTAAAATCCTTATTTATCAACCGATTTCAATCAAATAACTTTTAAAATTTGCTGTTTTACGTGAAGCACCATGCTGTTGAATATCATTGAAAATCGACGTAAACTTTGGAAAATATTACGAATCAATCCAAAATAGCTTCAATACAATATTCTTCCAAATTTTGACCCACCGACGGTAAAATCCTTGTTTACCAACCGATTTTCGTCGAATAACTTAAAAAAAAGTATGTTTTTACGTTAAGCACCATGCGGTGGAATATCATTGAATTGCGACATAAACTTTGGAAAATATAAGGAATCATTTCAAAGAGGAAAAATTCCAAATTTTGACACTCCGACCGTAAAATCCTTATTTATGAACAGATTTCAGTCAATTAACTTTCATAATGTGTGTTGTTATATGACGCACCATGCTGTGGAAGATGATTGAATTACAACGTAGGCTTTGGAAAATATAACGAATCATTTTAAAATAGCATCAATAAAATCAACTTCCACATTTGAGCCACCGACCGTAAAATCCTTATTTATCATCCGATTTAAATCAAATAACTTTTGAAATGTGTGTTCTTATTTGATGCACCATGCTGAGGAATATGGTTGAACTGCAATGTAGACTTTGGAAAATATAACGAATCATTTCAAAAAGGCAAAATTCCAAATTTTGAACCTCCGACCGCAAAATCCTTATAAATCAACCGATTTCAATGAAATAACTTTTAAAATGTGTTTTATTACGTATAGAACTGTGCTGTAGAAAAATAAATGAATTGCAACGTAAACTTTGGAAAATATAACAAATCATTTCAGATAGGCCATTATCAAAATTTTGACCCTCCGACCATAAATTCCTTATTTATCAACCGACTTCAATCAAATAACTTTTAAAATGTATGTTGTTACTTAAAGCACTATGCTGTGGAATAATATTGTACTGCAACGTAATTTTTGGAAAATATAACGAATCATTTAAAAAGTCATAATTCCAAATTTTGACCCTACGATCGTACAATCCTTATTTATCAATCGATATCAATCGAATAACTTTTAATATGTTTGTTTGTACGTGAAGCACCATGCCGTGGATTACAATTGAACTGCGACGTAAACTTTGGAAAAAATATCGAAGCATTTCAAAAAGGTAAAATTAAATTTTTTAACCCTCCGACCGTAAAATCCTTATTTATCAACCGATTTCAATCAAATAACTTTTAAAATTTGCTGTTTTACGTGAAGCACCATGCTGTTGAATATCATCGAAAATCGACGTAAACTTTGGAAAATATTACGAATCAATCCAAAATAGCTTCAATACAATATTTTTCCAAATTTTGACCCACCGACGGTAAAATCCTTGTTTACCAACCGATTTTCGTCGAATAACTGAAAAAAAAGTATGTTTTTACGTTAAGCACCATGCGGTGGAATATCATTGAATTGCGACATAAACTTTGGAAAATATAACGAATCATTTCAAAGAGGAAAAATTCCAAATTTTGACACTCCGACCGTAAAATCCTTATTTATGAACAGATTTCAGTCAATTAACTTTCATAATGTGTGTTGTTATATGACGCACCATGCTGTGGAAGATGATTGAATTACAACGTAGGCTTTGGAAAATATAACGAATCATTTTAAAATAGCATCAATAAAATCAACTTCCACATTTGAGCCACCGACCGTAAAATCCTTATTTATCATCCGATTTAAATGAAATAACTTTTGAAATGTGTGTTCTTATTTGATGCACCATGCTGAGGAATATGGTTGAACTGCAATGTAGACTTTGGAAAATATAACGAATCATTTCAAAAAGGCAAAATTCCAAATTTTGAACCTCCGACCGCAAAATCCTTATAAATCAACCGATTTCAATTAAATAACTTTTAAAATGTGTTTTATTACGTATAGAACTATGCTGTAGAAAAATTAATGAATTGCAACGTAAACTTTGGAAAATATAACAAATCATTTCAGATAGGCCATTATCAAAATTTTGACCCTCCGACCATAAATTCCTTATTTATCAACCGACTTCAATCAAATAACTTTTAAAATGTATGTTGTTACTTAAAGCACTATGCTGTGGAATAATATTGTACTGCAACGTAATTTTTGGAAAATATAACGAATCATTTAAAAAGTCATAATTCCAAATTTTGACCCTACGATCGTACAATCCTTATTTATCAATCGATATCAATCGAATAACTTTTAATATGTTTGTTTGTACGTGAAGCACCATGCCGTGGATTACAATTGAACTGCGACGTAAACTTTGGAAAAAATATCGAAGCATTTCAAAAAGGTAAAATTAAATTTTTTAACCCTCCGACCGTAAAATCTTTATTTATCAACCGATTTCAATCAAATAACTTTTAAAATTTGCTGTTTTACGTGAAGCACCATGCTGTTGAATATCATCGAAAATCGACGTAAACTTTGGAAAATATTACGAATCAATCCAAAATAGCTTCAATACAATATTCTTCCAAATTTTGACCCACCGACGGTAAAATCCTTGTTTACCAACCGATTTTCGTCGAATAACTGAAAAAAAAGTATGTTTTTACGTTAAGCACCATGCGGTGGAATATCATTGAATTGCGACATAAACTTTGGAAAAATAACGAATCATTTCAAAGAGGAAAAATTCCAAAATTTTGACACTCCGACCGTAAAATCCTTATTTATGAACAGATTTCAGTCAATTAACTTTCATAATGTGTGTTGTTATATGACGCACATGCTGTGGAAGATGATTGAATTACAACGTAGGCTTTGGAAAATATAACGAATCATTTTAAAATAGCATCAATTAAATCAACTTCCACATTTGAGCCACCGACCGTAAAAATCCTTATTTATCATCCGATTTAAATGAAATAACTTTTGAAATGTGTGTTCTTATTTGATGCACCATGCTGAGGAATATGGTTGAACTGCAATGTAGACTTTGGAAAATATAACGAATCATTTCAAAAAGGCAAAATTCCAAATTTTGAACCTCCGACCGCAAAATCCTTATAAATCAACCGATTTCAATTAAATAACTTTTAAAATGTGTTTTATTACGTATAGAACTATGCTGTAGAAAAATTAATGAATTGCAACGTAAACTTTGGAAAATATAACAAATCATTTCAGATAGGCCATTATCAAAATTTTGACCCTCCGACCATAAATTCCTTATTTATCAACCGACTTCAATCAAATAACTTTTAAAATGTATGTTGTTACTTAAAGCACTATGCTGTGGAATAATATTGTACTGCAACGTAATTTTTGGAAAATATAACGAATCATTTAAAAAGTCATAATTCCAAATTTTGACCCCTACGATCGTACAATCCCTTATTTATCAATCGATATCAATCGAATAACTTTTAATATGTTTGTTTGTACGTGAAGCACCATGCCGTGGATTACAATTGAACTGCGACGTAAACTTTGGAAAAAATATCGAAGCATTTCAAAAAGGTAAAATTAAATTTTTTAACCCTCCGACCGTAAAATCTTTATTTATCAACCGATTTCAATCAAATAACTTTTAAAATTTGCTGTTTTACGTGAAGCACCATGCTGTTGAATATCATCGAAAATCGACGTAAACTTTGGAAAATATTACGAATCAATCCAAAATAGCTTCAATACAATATTCTTCCAAATTTTGACCCTCCGACGGTAAAATCCTTGTTTACCAACCGATTTTCGTCGAATAACTTAAAAAAAAAGTATGTTTTTACGTTAAGCACCATGCGGTGGAATATCATTGAATTGCGACGTAAACTTTGGAAAATATAACGAATCATTTCACAGAGGAAAAATTCCATATTTTGACACTCCGACCGTAAAATCCTTATTTATCAACCGATGCATATCAAATAACTTTTAAAATGTGTGTTTGTACGTGAAGCACCATGCTGTGGAATAATGTTCAATTGACGCGCAAACTTTGGAAAAAATAACGAATAATTTCAAAAAGGCAAAATTCCAAATTTTTACCCTCCGACCGTAAAATCCATTTTTATCATCCAATTTCTATTGAATAACTTTTTAAATGTGTGTTTTTTAATGTGAAACACCATGCTGTGGAATATAATTGAATTGCGATGTAGACTTTGGAAAATATAACGAATCATTTCAAAATAGCATCAATAAAATCAACTTCCAAATTTTGACCCCCCGACCGTAAAATCCTTATTTATAAACCGATTTCAATCGATAACTTTTTAGGTGTGTGTTTATACGTGATGCACCATTCTGTGGTATATCTTTGAATTGCGACGTAGACTGTGGAAAATATACTGAATCATTTCAAAATAGCATCAATAAAATGAACTTCCAAGTTTTGACTCTGCGACCGTAAAATCCTTTTTTATCGATTTCGATCGATATTGATTTCAATCGAATAACTTTTAAATTGTGTGTTTGTACGTTTAGCACCATGCTGTGGAATATTATTGAACTGCAACGCAAACTTTGGAAAATAAAACGACTCATTTCAAAAAGGCAAAATTCCAAATTTTGACCCTCCGACGATAAAATCCTTATTTATCAATCGATATCAATCAAAATACTTTTACAATGTTTGTTTTTACGTCAACCACCATGATGTGGAATATCACTGAATTGCGACATAAACTTTGGAAAATATATTGAATCTTTTCAAAATAGCATCAATAAAATCAACTTCCAAATTTTAACCCCACGACCGTAAAATCCTTATTTATCCATTGATTTCAATCGAATAACTTATATAATAAAATATATGTTGTAACGTAGAGCACCATGCAGTGGAATATCATTGAATTGCGACGCTAACTTTGGAAAATATAACGAATCATTTCATAAAGGCCGTTTTATAAATTTTGTCCCTCCGACCATTAAATCCCTATTTATCAACTGATTTCAATCAAATAACTTTTAAAATGTGTGTTTTTACGTAATGCACCATGCTGTGGAATATAATTGAATTGCAACGTAATCTTTTGAAAATATAACGAATAATTTCAAAAATGCAAAATACCAAATTTTGACCCTCCGACCGCAAAATCCAATTTAATTAGAAACAAAAGAAAAAACAAACATTTTAAAAGTAATTTAATTGAAATCAGTTGATAAATATGGATTTTGAGGTCGGAGAGTCAAACTTTGGAATTTTGCCTTATTGAAATGATTCGTTATATTTTCCAAAGTTAACGTTGCAATTCAATTTTATTCCGCAGCATCATGCGTAGCGTAAAAACACACAGTTTTAAAGTTATTAGATTGAAATCAGTTGATAAATAAGGATTTAACGGTCGGAGGGTACATATTTGGAATTTGCCTTTTTGAAATGATACGTTATAATTTTCCAAAGATGACGGTATTAAAAGGTAAGTTTGATATGAATATTCTTGTTACAAATGTGAATTCACTACTAAAAATGAAAAAAATTAGAGTGTCTTTCATATGATTTCAAATGGAAATATTAAAAAAGTGAGTTTTACATGTTTTTTCTTGCTACAAACGCGAAATCAGCACTCGCAAATCAAAACTTAAAAAAGTGAGATTGATCTGATTATTCTTGTTACCAAAACGAACTTTCACTCCAAATGAAAAATTAAATAATTGAGTTTGATATAGTTTTTTTGGTTTGAAACACGAATTCACCTCACGAAATGACAAATTAAAAAAGTGAGTTTTATATGATTATTCTTGCTAAACTCGAATTTTCACACGAAATGAAAAAATTAAAAATGTGAGTTTGATATTAATATTCTTGTTACAAACACCAATTCACCACGCGAAATGTAAAAATTAAAAAGTTTGTTTGACATGAATAGTCTTGTCACAAACACGTGTTAACAACTTGAATTGAAAAAATGAAAAAAGTGAGTTTGATATGAATATTCTTGTTACAAACGCAAATATTCACTCGCAATGAAAAAATTTAAAATATTACTTGAATATGAATATTCTTGATCCAAACACGGTTTCCCAACTCGAAATGAAAAAATTAAAAAAGTGAGTGTGATATGAATATAATGGGTTGGGTTGGGTAGGTTGGATATCGGTGATAAGTTTCATTTGGAATCTTTTAATAGCTTAAAATATTCTACAATCTGTTGTCCCTTTGCGAAGTCACTGAAGGACATGAACAAAAGTCAATTACATTTCAAGGTCATTCAAGGTCATTGAGATTTCAAGGTCATTCAAGGTCATTGACCGCTCAAGGTCATTCAAGGTCATTGACCGTTCAAGGTCATTCAAGGCTATTGATCGTTCAAGGCCACTCAAGGTCATTGACCTTTCAAGGTCATTCAAGGTCATTGACCTTTCAAGGTCTTTCAAGGTCATTCAAGGTCATTGACCTTTCAAGGTCTTTCAAGGTCGTTGACCTTTCAAGGTCATTCAAGGTCATTGACCGTTCAAGGTCAATCAAGGTCATTAACCGTTCAAGGTTTTCAAAGTCATTGACTTTCAAGGTAATTCAAGGTCATTGACCTTTCAAGGTCATTCAAGGTCATTGACCTTTCAAGGTCATTCAAGGTCATTGACCGTTCAAGGTCATTCAAGGTCATTGACCGTTCAAGGTCATTCAAGGCTATTGATCGTTCAATGTCATTCAAGGTCATTGACCTTTCAAGGTCATTCCAGGTCATTAACCTTTCAAGGTCATTCAAGGTCATTGACCGGGTAAGGTCATTTAAGGTTATTGACCGTTCAAGGTCATTTAAAAAATTAAATTTAAAAATATAAAAAGTTTAGTTTGGTATGAATATTCTTACTAAAAAACGCTAGTTCTCTATCGGAAATGATAAAATGAAAAATGTCAGTTTTATATGAATGTTCTTCTTAGAAACACGAATTCAACACTCGAAATGAAAAAATTAAAAAAGTGAGATTGATATGAATATTTTTGTTACAAACGCAAATACACCACTCAAATTGAAAGAATTAAAAAAGTGAAATTGAATGAATATTCCTATAACGAACGCAAATTCACTCCTCAAAATGAAAACATTAAAAAAGTGAGTTTGAATTGGTTTTTCTTGTTACATACATTGGTCATTAGTTTCAAGGTCATTCACCACTCAAAATGAAAAAATTAAGAAAGTGAATTTGCTACAAACAAGAATTCACCACTCAAAATGAAAAAAAGAAAAAGTAAGTTTGATATTAATATTCTTGTTAAAAACGTGAATTCACTACTAAAAATGAAAAAAATTAAAGTGTCTTTCACATGGGTTCACATGAAAATATTAAAAGAGTGAGTTTTACATGTTTTTTCTTGCTACAAACGCAAAATCAGCACTCGCAAAGAAAAATTTAGCAAAACTTAAAAAAGTGAGATTGATCTGAATTTTCTTGTTACCAAAACGAACATTCACTCCAAATGAAAAATTAAATAATTGAGTTTGATATAGTTTTTTTTAACACGAATTCACCTCGCGAAATGTCAGTGAAAAAAGTGAGTTTTATATGAGTGTTCCTGCTAAACACTCGAATTTTCACACGAAATGAAAAAATCAAAAATGTGAGTTTGATATTAATATTCTTGTTACAAAAACGAATTCACCACGAGAAATGTAAAAATTAAAAAGTGTTTTTGATATGAATAGTCTTGTCACAAACACGAGTTAAAAACTCGAATTGAAAAAATTAAAAAAATGAGTTTGATATGAATATTCTTGTTACAAACGCAAATATTCACTCGAAATGAAAAAATTAAAAATATGAGTTTGATATGAATACTCTTGATCCAAACACGGTTTCCCAACTCGAAATGAAAAAATTAAAAAAGTGAGTATGATATGAATATAATGGGTTGGATTGGGTAGGTTGGATATCGGTGATAAATTTCATTTCTAATGCTTTAATAGCTTAAAATATTCTACGATCTGTAGTCCCTTTGCGAGGTCACTGAAGGACATGAACAAAAGTCAATTACATTTCAAGGTCATTCAAGGTCATTGAGCTTTCAAGGTCATTCAAGGTCATTGACCGTTCAAGGTCATCCAAGGTCATTGACCGTTCAAGGTCATTCAAGGCTATTGACCGTTCTAGGTCACAAAGGCTATTGATCGTTCAATGTCATTCAAGGTCATTGTCCATTCAAGGTTTTCAAAATCATTGACTTTTAAAGGTCATTCAAGGTCATTGACCGTTCAAGGTCATTCAAAGTCATTGACCTTTCTATATCATTCAAGGTCATTGACCGTTCAAGGTCATTCAAAGTCTTTGACCTTTCAAGGTCATTCAAGGTCATTGACCGTTCAAAGTCATTCAAGGTCATTGACCTTTCAAGGTCATTTAAGTTCATTGACCTTTCAAGGTCATTCAAGTTCATTGACCTTTCAAGGTCATTCAAGTTCATAGACCGTTCAAGGTCATTCAAGGTCATTGACCGTTCAAGGTCATTCAAGGCCATTGATCGTTCAATGTCATTCAAGGTCATAGACCGTTCAAGGTCATTCAAGGTCATTGACCGTTCAAGGTCATTCACGGTCATTAACCGTTCAAGGTCACCCAAGGTCATTGACCGTTCAATGTCTATCAAAGCTATTTGATCGTTCAAGGTCATTCTAGGTCATTGACCTTTCAAGGTCATTCAAGGTCATTGACCGTTTAAGGTCCTTAACCGTTCAAGGTCACCCATGGCTATTGATCGTTCAATGTCTTTCAAGGTCAAGGTCATTGATCGTTCAAGGTCAAAGCTATTGATCGTTCAAGGTCAAAGCTATTGATCGTTCATGGTCAAGGTCAATGACCTTTCAAAGTCATTCAAGGTCATTGACCGTTCAGGGTCATTGACCTTTCATGGAAATTCAAGGTCATTCAAGGTCATTGACCGTTCAAGGTCATTCAAGGTTATTGACCGTTCAAGGTCATTCAAGGCTATTGATCGTCCAATGTCATTCAAGGTCATTTACCGTTGAAGGTAATTCAAAGTCATTGACTCTACAAGGTCCTTCAAGGTCATTGACCGGGTAAGGTCGTTCAAGGTTATTGACCGTTCACGGTCATTTAAAACATTAAATTTAAAAATATAAAATGGTTAGTTTGGTATGAGTATTCTTAGTAATAAACGCTAGTTCTCCACCGGAAATGTAAAATGAACAATTTTAGTTTTATATGAATGTTCTTCTTAGAAACATGAATTCAACACTCGAAATGAAAAAATAAAAAGGCGAGATTGATAAGAATATTTTTGTTACAAACGCAAATACACCACTCGAATTAAAAGAATTAAAAAAGTGAAATTGAATGAATATTCCTATTACAAACGCAAATTCACTTCTCAAAATGAAAACATTAAAAAAGTGAGTTTGATATGGTTTCTCTTGTTACAAACACTAATTGACCACTCGAAATGAAATAAATTAAGGTGCGGTTGTCATTACTATTCTTGTTACAAACGCGAATTCACCATTCGAAACGAAAAAATTAAAGAAGTGATTTCGATATTCTTGTTACAAAGGCGAATTCATTTTTAAAAACGAAAGTAATAAAAAAGTGAGTATATCTTAAGGGAAACGCGAAGTCATCACATGAAATGAAAAAAATAAAAAGTTAGTTTAATATTAATATTCTTGTTACAAACGCAATTTCACCTCTCGAATTGAAAAAATTTAAAAAAGTGAGTTTGATAGAGTTTACTTGTTACAAACACAGATTCACCACTCAAAATGAAAAATTAAAAAGATAAGTTTGATATGAATATTCTTGTTACAAACGTGAATTCACTACTAAATATGAAAAAAATTAAAGTGTCAATCATATAAATTCAAATGAAAATATTAAAAAAGTGAGTTTCACATGTTTTTTCTTCTACAAATCGCGAAATCAGCACTCGCAAAGGAAAACTTAAAAAGTGAGATTGAACCTAATATTCTAATTACCAAAACGAACTTTGACTCGAAATAAAAAATTAAATAACTGAGTTTCATATAGTTTTTTTGTTTGAAACACGAATTCACCTCACGAAATGACAAAATAAAAAAGTGAGTTTTATATGAGTATTATTGATAAACACTCGAATTTTCAAACGAAATGAAAAAACTAAAAATGTGAGTTTGATATTAAGATTCTTGTTACAAACACTAATTCACCACGCGAAATGTAAAAATTAAAAAGTTTGTTTGATATGAATAGTCTAGTCAAAAACACGAGTTAACAACTCGAATTGAAAAAATTAAAAAAGTGAGTTTGATATCAATATTCTTGTTACAAACGCAAAAATTCACTCGAAATGAAAAAATTAAAAATATGAGTTTGATATGAATATTCTTGATCCAAACACGGTTTCCCAACTGGAAATGAAAAAATTAAAAAAGTGAGTATGATATGAATATAATGGGTTGGATTGGGTAGGTTTGATATCGGTGATAAGTTTCATTTCTAATGCTTTAATAGCTTAAAATATTCTACGATCTGTTGTCTCATTGCGAGGTCACTGAAGGACATGAACAAAAGTCAATTACATTTCAAGGTCATTCAAGGTCATTGAGCTTTCAAGGTCATTCATGGTCATTGACCTTTTAAGGTCATTCAAGGTCATTGACCGTTCAAGCTCATTCAAGGCTATTGACCGTTCTAAGTCACCCAAGGCTATTGATCGTTCAATGTCATTCAAGGTTTTCAAAATCATTGACTTTTAAAGGTCATTCAAGGTCATCGACCGTTTAAGGTCATTCAAGGTCATTGACCTTTAAACATCATTCAAGGTCATTGACCGTTCAAGGTCATTCAAGGTCATTGACCTTTCAAGGTCTTTCAAGGTCATTGACCTTTCAAGGTCATTCAAGGTCATTGTCCGTTCAAGGTCATTCAAGGCTATTGATCGTTCAATGCCATTCAAGGTCATTGACCGTTGAAGGTAATTCAAAGTCATTCACTCTTCAAGGTCCTTCAAGGTCATTGACCTGGTAAGGTCATTCAAGGTTATAGACCGTTCAAGGTCATTCAAGGCCATTGACCTTTCAAGGTCATTCAAAGTAATTGACCATTCAAGGTCATTGACCGTTCAAGGTCATTCATGGCTATTTATCGTTCAAGGTCATTCAAGGTCATTGACCGTTCAAGGTTATTCAAAGTCAATGACCGTTGAAGGTCAACCAAGGCTATTGATCGTTCAAGGTCATTCAAGGTCATTGACCGTTCAATGTTATTCAAGGTCAATGACCGTTCAAGGTCATTCAAGGTCATTGACCTTTCAAGGTCTTTCAAGGTCATTGACCTTTCAAGGTCATTCAAGGCCATTGACCTTTCAAGGTTATTCAAGGTCATTGACCGTTCAAGGTCATTCAAGGTCATTAACTGCTCAAGGTCACCCAAGGTCATTTACCGTTCAAGGTCATTCAAGGCTATTGATCGTTCAAGGTCATTCAAGGTCATTGACCTTTCAAGGTCATTCTAGGTCATTGACTTTTCAATGTTATTCAAGGTCATTCAAGTTCATTGTCCGTTCAAGGTCATTCAAGGTCATTGACCGTTCAAGGTCATTCAAGGTCATTGTCCGTTCAAGGTCATTCAAGGCTATTGATCGTTCAATGCCATTCAAGGTCATTGACCGTTGAAGGTAATTCAAAGTCATTGACTCTTCAAGATCCTTCAAGGTCGGGTTGACCTGGTAAGATCATTCAAGGTTATTGACCGTTCAAAGTCATTTAAAACATTAAATTAAAAAATATAAAAGTTAAGTATGGTATGAATATTCTTACTTATAAACGCTAGTTCTCTACAGGAAATGATAAAAGGAAAAATGTCAGTTTTATATAAATGTTCTTCTTGGAAACACGAATTCAACACTTGAAATGAAAAAATTAAAAAAGTGAGATTGATATGATTATTTTTTTTACAAACGCAAATACACCACTCGAATTGAAAAAATTAAAAAAGTGAAATTGAATGAATACTCTTATTACAAACGCAAATTCACTTCTCAAAATGAAAACATTATAAAAGTGAGTTTGATATGGTTTTTCTTGTTACAAACACTAATGGACCATTCGAAATGAAAAAAATTAAGGTGAGTTTGGCATTACTATTCTTGTTACAAACGCGAATTCACATCTCGAAACGAAAAAATTAAAGAAGTGATTTCGATATTCTTGTTACAAAGGCGAATTCATTTTTAAAAACGAAATTAATAAAAAAGTGAGTATATCTAACTACAAACGCGAAGTCATCACCGGAAATGAAAAAATTAAAAAGTAAGTTTGATATTAATATTCTTGTTAACAACGTAAATTTACTTCTAAAAATGAAAAAAATTAAAGTGTCTTTCATATGGGTTCAAATGAAAATATTAAAAAAGTGAGTTTTACATGTTTTTTCTTGCTACAAACGCAAAAACAGCACTCGCAAAGAAAAACTTAAAAAACTGAGATTGATCTGAATATTCTTGTTACCAAAACGAACATTCACTCGAAATGAAAAATTAAATAATTGAGTTTGATATAGTTTTTTTTAAACACGAATTCACCTCACGAAATGACAAATGAAAAAAGTGAGTTTTATATGAGTGTTCTTGCTAAACACTCGAATTTACACACGAAATGAAAAAATTAAAAATGTGAGTTTGATATTAACCCTTTCGAGACCGCGGATTTTTCGTCTCAGCTTGACTGCTGTACCGAGCCCCAAGAGACTCTTCTTTCTCGTGGTACGGAGCATTTTTGGAGGGCATTCGTTAAGAAGGGTCTCGTTGAACCTTTTTCGACCCCTCCACGGTGGGACTCCGCATTATCTCGGACTCCGAGAGTAGTTGTGCTCCCTCCTTTCCGGGTTTACGACCATACCTGCGGCATTGGTTCGCGGTCAACTTATGTATTGCTTATATGTATTTAGCAAATGGATAATTGTTCCTTGCACGTAAATTACAGACTTTGAATTGAATTCCTCATTTTTATCTGAGCATTGTCAAATTTTAAACGAAGTTCTAAGGCCATTATTAACGCATTTAATGCGGCAACAATTTCCATGTTTATGTTTATACATAACTCGAGATATAAGTTAATATTTGTCGTAGAATTTCATTTAAAAATTGCAAACGCTGCTCAAAAGACGAATAATTCAATTCTTAGTGTATATTCCTTGAGAAATGAACAAATATTTATTTCTAAAATTGTATAAACAATTGTATAAACTGTATAAACAATTGAATGACCGCTGTCCCTTACCGCTAAGAGGGATGAAAAAAGACGAAGGGTCCGGGTACCTGCTCCCGGATTCCGAGGGTTAATCCTAAACCCCGAAGCGTTGGGTCCCGAGAAAAGGGGACCTAAACCCACGACCGTCCTAAAAGGGGGAGAACTAGAAAACGTATATATACGGGTTTCGTTTTCTTGACCGGGAAGCTCTCACACGTATATATACGTCCGTGGTCTCCCGGGTCAGGAAACGTCCACACGTATATATACGTGTACGGTAGGGAAAAGGTTAATATTCTTGTTACAAACACGAATTCACCACGCGAAATGTAAAAATTAAAAAGTGTTTTTGATATGAATAGTCTTGTCACAAACACGAGTTAAAAACTCGAATTGAAAAAATTAAAAAGCTAGAGCATGGAAAGTTTGTTGAAAATGGAGAGACTCACCAATTCAATTTCAAAGGTGAGGCATGGAGATTGCTTATTTGTCAGCTTCACTTTCACAGATTTAGCGGTGTGAGAGAATTTTAGAGAACTTAAAGGCTTAGCAAGCATGTCTGAAAAACAAATACTGATATGATTCAGGCCTAGTAACACAGTATAGTACATTCGATATCGGTAAAACATATTCTTGTTACAAACGCAAATATTCACTCGCAATGAAAAAATAAATATATGAGTTTGATATGAATATTCTTGATCCAAACACGGTTTCCCAACTCGAAATGAAAAAATTAAAAAAGTGAATGTGATATGAATATAATGGGTTGGGTTGGGTAGGTTGGATATCGGTGATAAGTTTCATTTCTAATGCTTTAATAGCTTAAAATATTCTACGATCTGTTGTCCCTTTGCGAGGTCACAGAAGGAAATGAACAAAAGTCATTGAAACTCATTGACATTTCAAGGTCATTCAAGGTCATTGACCTTTCAAGGTCATTGACCGTTCAAGGTCATTCAAGGTCATTGACCGTTCAAGGTCATTCAAGGTCATTGACCGTTCAAGGACATTCAAGGATATTGACCGTTCAAGGTCATTCAAGTTCATTGACCGTTCAAGGTCACCCAAGGCTATTGATAGTTCAATGTCATTCAAGGTCATTGTCCATTCAAGGTTTTCAAATTCATTGACTTTTAAAGGTAATTCAAGGTCATTGACCGTTAAAGGTCATTCAAGGTCATTGACCTTTCTAGGTCATTCAAGGTCATTGACCGTTCAAGGTCATTCAAAGTCATTGACCTTTCAAGGTCATTCGAGGTCATTGACCGTTCAAAGTCATTCAAGGTCATTGACCTTTCAAGGTCATTCAAGTTCATTGACCTTTCAAGGTCATTCAAGTTCATTGACCGTTCAAGGTCGTTGACCGTTCAAGGTCATTCAAGGCCGTTGATCGTTCAATGTCATTCAAGGTCATAGACCGTTCAAGGTCATTCAAGGTCATTGACCGTTGAAGGTCATTCAAGTCATTGACTCTTCAAGGTCCTTCAAGGTCATTGACCGGGCAAGGTCATTCAAGGCTATTGATCGTTCAAGGTCAATCAAGGTCATTGACCTTTCATGGTCATTCAAGGTCATTGACCGTTCAAGGTCCTTAGCCGTTCAAGGTCTACCAAGGCTATTGATCGTTCAATGTCTTTCAAGGTCATTGACCTTTCAAGGTATATTAAGCTCATTGACCGTTCACGGTCATTCAAGGTCATTGACCGTTCAAGGTAATTCCAAGTCATTCAAAGTCATTGACCGTTCAAGGTCATTCAAGGTCATTGACCGTTCAAGGTCATTCAAGGCTATTGATCGTTCAATGTCATTTAAGGTCATTGACCGTTGAAGGTAATTCAAAGTCATTGACTCTTCAAGGTCCTTCAAGGTCATTGACCGGGTAAGGTCATTCAAGGTTATTGACCGTTCAAGGTCATTAAAAAATTAAATTTGAAAATATAAAAAGTTTAGTTTGGTATGAATATTCTTACTAATAAAAGCTAGTTCTCTACCGGAAATGATAAAAGGAAAAATGTCAGTTTTATATGAATGTTCTTCTTAGAAACACGAATTCAACACTCGAAATGAAAAAATTAAAAGGCGAGATTGATATGAATATTTTTGTTACAAACGCATATACACCACTCGAATTGAAAGAACTAAAAAAGTGAAATTGAATGAATATTCCTATTAAAAACGCAAATTCACTTCTCAAAATGAAAACATTAAAAAAATGAGTTTGATATGGTTTCTCTTGTTACAAACACTAATTGACCACTCGATATGAAATAAATTAAGGTGAGGTTGTCATTACTATTCTTGTTACAAACGCGAATTCACCACTCGAAACGAAAAAATTAAAAAAGTGATTTCGATATTCTTGTTACAAACGCAATTTCACCTCTCGAATTGAAAAAATTTAAAAAAGTGAACTTGATGAGAATATTCTTGTAACAAACGCGAATTCGCTTAGCAATATGAAAAAATTTAAAAATGTGAGTTTGATAGAGTTTTTCTTGTTACAAACACAAATTCGCCGCTCGACTTGAAAAAATTAAGAAAGTGAATTTGTTACAAACACGAATTCACCTTTCAAAATGAAAAAATTAATAAAGTAAGTTTGATATGAATATTCTTGTTACAAACGTGAATTCACTACTATAAATGAAAAAAATTAGAGTGTCTTTCATATGAGTTCAAATGAAAATATTAAAAAAGTGAGTTTTGCATTTTTTTTCTTCTACAAATCGCGAAATCAGCACTCGCAAAGGAAAACTTAAAAAGAGAGATTGAACCTAATATTCTTATTACCAAAACGAACTTTGACTCGAAATGAAAAATTAAATAATTGAGTTTGATATAGTTTTTTTCTTTGAAACACGAATTCACCTCACGAAAAGACAAAATAAGAAAGTGAGTTTTATATGAGTATTATTGATAAACACTCGAATTTTCAAACGAAATGAAAAAATTAAAAATGTGAGTTTGATATTAAGATTCTTGTTACAAACACTAATTCACCACGCGAAATGTAAAAATTAAAAAGTGTGTTTGATATGAATAGTCTAGTCCCAAACACGAGTTAACAACTCGAATTGAAAAAAATAAAAAAGTGAGTTTGATATGAATATTCTTGTTACAAACGCAAATATTCACTCGAAATGAAAAAATTAAAAATATGAGTTTGATATGAATATTCTTGATCCAAACACGGTTTCCCAACTCGAAATGAAAAAATTAAAAAAACGAGTGTGATATGAATATAATGGATTGGGTTGGGTAGGTTGGATATCGGTGATAAGTTTCATTTCTAATGCTTTAATAGCTTAAAATATTCTACCATCTGTTGTCCCTTTGCGAGGTCACTGAAGGACATGAACAAAAGTCATTGAAGAATTGAACCTTTCAAGGTCATTCAAGGTCATTGACCGTTCAAGGTCATTCAAGGTCATTGACCGTTCAAGGTCATTCAAGGCTATTGACCGTTCAAGGTCATTCAAGGTCATTGACCGTTCAAGGTCACACAAGGCTATTGATCGTTCAATGTCATTCAAGGGCATTGCCCGTTTAAGGTTTTCAAAGTCTTTGACCTTTCAAGGTCATTCAAGTTCATTGACCGTTCAAGGTCATTCAAGGTCATTGACCGATAAAGGTCATTCAAGGCTATTGATCGTTCAATGTCATTCAAGGTCATTGACCGTTCAAGGTCATTCAAGGCTATTGATCGTTCATGGTCATTCAAGGTCATTGACCGTTCAAGGTTATTCAAGGTCAATGACCGTTCAAGGTCACCCAAGGCTATTGATCGTTCAATGTCATTCAAGGTCATTGTCCGTTCAAGGTTTTCAAAGTCATTGATCGTTCAAGGTCATTCCAGGTCATTGACCTTTCAAGGTCATTCAAGTTCATTGACCTTCCAAGGTCATTCAAGGTATTTGACCTTTCAATGTCATTCAAGGTCATTGACCGTTCAAGGTCATTCAAGGTCATTCAAGGTCATTGACCGTTCAAGGTCATTCAAGGTCATTGTTCGTTCAAGGTCATTCAAGGGTATTGATCGTTCAATGTCATTTAAGGTCATTGACCGTTGAAGGTCATTCAAGTCATTGACTCTTCAAGGTCCTTCAAGGTCATTGACCGGGTAAGGTCATTCAAGGTTATTGACCGTTCAAGGTCATTTAAAAAATTAAATTTAAAAATATAAAAAGTTTAGTTTGGTATGAATATTCTTACTAATAAAAGCTAGTTCTCTACCGGAAATGATAAAAGGAAAAATGTCAGTTTTATATGAATGTTCTTCTTAGAAACACGAATTCAACACTCGAAATAAAAAAATTAAAAAAGTGAGATATATATTAATATTCTTGTTACAAACACGAATTCACCACGCGAAATGTAAAAATTAAAAAGTGTTTTGGATATGAATAGTCTTGTCACAAACACGAGTTAAAAACTCGAATTGAAAAAATTAAAAAAGTGAGTTTGATATGAATATTTTTGTTACAAACGCAAATATTCACTCGCAATGAAAAAATAAATATATGAGTTTGATATGAATATTCTTGATCCAAACACGGTTTCCCAACTCGAAATGAAAAAATTAAAAAAGTGAATGTGATATGAATATAATGGGTTGGGTTGGGTAGGTTGGATATCGGTGATAAGTTTCATTTCTAATGCTTTAATAGCTTAAAATATTCTACGATCTGTTGTCCCTTTGCGAGGTCACAGAAAGAAATGAACAAAAGTCATTGAAACTCATTGACATTTCAAGGTCATTCAAGGTCATTGACCTTTCAAGGTCATTGACCGTTAAAGGTCATTCAAGGTCATTGACCGTTCAAGGTCATTCAAGGCTATTGACCGTTCAAGGTCGTTCAAGGTCATTGACCGTTCAAGGTAACACAAGGCTATTGATCGTTCAATGTCATTCAAGGTCATTGTCCGTTAAATGTTTTCAAAGTCATTGACCTTTCAAGGTCATTCAAGGTCATTGACCGTTCAAGGTCATTCAAGGTCATTGACCTTTCAAGGTCATTCAAGGCCATTGATCGTTCAAGGTCATTCAAGGTCATTGACCGTTAAATGTCATTCAAGGTCAATGACCGTTCAAGGTCACCCAAGGCTATTGATCGTTCATTGTCATTGTCCGTTCAAAGTTTTCAAAGTCATTGATCGTTCAAGGTCATTCAAGGTCATTGACCATTCAAGGTCTTTCAAGGCCATTGACCTTTCAAGGTCATTCATGGCCATTGATTTTTCAAGGTCATTCAAGGTCATTGACCGTTCAAGGTCATTCAAGGTCATTGACCGTTCATGGTCACCCAAGGTCATTTACCGTTCAAGGTCATTCAAGGCTATTGATCGTTCAAGGTCATTCAAGGTCATTGACATTTCAAGGTCATTCTAGGTCTTTGACCTTTCAATGTCATTCAAGGTCATTCAATTTCATTGACCGTTCAAGGTCATTCAAGGTCATTGACATTTCAAGGTCATTCAAGGTCATTGACATTTCAAGGTCATTCAAGGTCATTGACCGTTCAAGGTCATTCAAGGTCATTGTCCGTTCAAGGTCATTCAAGGCTATTGATCGTTCAATGTCATTCAAGGTCATTGACCGTTGAAGGTAATTCAAAGTCATTGACACTTCAAGGTCTTTCAAGGTCATTGACCGGGTAAGGTCATTCAAGGTTATTGACCGTTCAAGGTCATTTAAAAAATTAAATTTAAAAATATAAAAACTTTAGTTTGGTATGAATATTCTTACTAATAAAAGCTAGTTCTCTACCGGAAATGATAAAATCAAAAATGTCAGTTTTATATGAATGTTCTTCTTAGAAACACGAATTCAACACTCGAATTAAAAAAATTAAAAAAGTGAGATTGATATGAATATTTTTGTTATTAACGCAAATACACCACTCGAATTGAAAGAATTAAAAAAGTGAAATTGAATGAATATTCCTATTACAAACGCAAATTCACTTCTCAAAATGAAAACATTAAAAAAGTGAGTTTGATATGGTTTTTCTTGTTACAAACATTAATTGACCACTCCAAAAAAAATTAAGGTGAGTTTGGTATTACTATTTTGTTACAAACGCGGATTCACCACTGGAAACGAAAAAATTAAAGAAGTGATATCGATATTCTTGTTACAAAGGCGAATTCATTTTTAAAAACGAAATTAATAAAAAAGTGAGTATATCTAACTACAAACGCGAAGTCATCACTAGAAATGAAAAAATTAAAAAGTAACTTTGATATTAATATTGTTGGTAACAACGTGAATTCGCAACTAAAAATGAAAAAAATTAAAGTGTCTGTCATATATGTTCAATGAAAATATAAAAAAAGTGAGTTTTACATGTTTTTTCTTGCTACAAACGCAAAATCAGCACTCTCAAAGAAAAACTTAAAAAACAGAGATTGATCTGAATATTCTTGTTACCAAAACGAGCATTCACTCGAAATGAAAAATTAAATAATTGAGTTTGATATAGTTTTTTTTTAACACGAATTCACCTCACGAAATGACAAATGAAAAAAGTGAGTTTTATATGAGTGTTGTTGCTAAACACTCGAATTTTCAACGAAATGAAAAAATTAAAAATGTGAGTTTGATATTAATATTCTTGTTACAAACACGAATTCTCCACGCGAAATGTAAAAATTAAAAAGTGTTTTTGATATGAATAGTCTTGTCACACAAACGAGGTAAAAACTCGAATTGAAAAAATTAAAAAAGGGAGTTTGATATGAATATTTTTGTTACAAACGCAAATATTCACTCGAAATGAAAAAATAAATATATGAGTTTGTTATGAATATAATGGGTTGGGTGGGGTAGGTTGGATATCGGTGATAAGTTTCATTTCTAATGCTTTAATAGCTAAAAATATTCTACGATCTGTTGTCCCTTTGCGGAGTCACTGAAGGAAATGAACAAAAGTCATTGAAACTCATTGACATTTCAAGGTCATTCAAGGTCATTGACCTTTCAAGGTCATTCAAGGTCATTGACCGTTCAAGGTCATTCAAGGTCATTGACCGTTCAAGGTCATTCAAGGCTATTGACCGTTCAAGGTCATTCAAGTTCATTGACTTTTCAAGGTCACCCAAGGCTATTGATCGTTCAATGACATTCAAGGTCATTGTCCGTTCAAGGTTTTCAAAGTCATTGACTTTTCAAGGTCATTCAAAGTCATTGACTTTTCAAGGTCATTCAAGGTCATTGACCGTTCAAGGTCATTCAAGGTCATTGACCTTTCTAGGTCATTCAAGGTCATTGACCGTTCAAGGTCATTCAAAGTCATTGACCTTACAAGGTCATTCAAGGTCATTGACCGTTCAAAGTCATTCAAGGTCATTGACCTTTCAAGGTCATTCAAGTTCATTGACCTTTCAAGGTCATTCAAGTTCATTGACCGTTCAAGGTCATTCAAGGTCATTGACCGTTCAAGGTCATTTAAGGCCATTGATCGTTCAATGCCGTTCAAGGTCATTCAAGGTCATTGACCGTCAAGGTCATTTAAGGTCATTGTCCGTTCAAGGTCAGCCAAGGTTATTGACCGTTCAAGGTCATTCAAGGCTAGTGATCGTTCAAGGTCATTCAAGGTCATTGACCATTCAAGGTCAATCAAGGTCATTGACTTTTCAAGGTAATTCAAGGTCATTGACTTTCCAAGGTCATTCAAGGTCATTGACCGTTCAAGGTCCTTAACCGTTCAAGGTCACCCAAGGCTATTGATCGTTCAATGTCTTTCAAGGTCATTGACCTTTCAAGGTCATTCAAGGTCATTGACCGTTCAGGGTCTTTCAAGGTCATTGACCTTTCAAGATAATTCAAGGTCATTCAAGGTCATTGACCGTATAAGGTCATTCAAGGTCATTCAAGGTCATCCAAGGTCATTCACCGTTCAAGTTATTCAAGGCTATTGATCGTTCAATGTCATTCAAGGTCATTGACCGTTGAAGGTAATTCAAAGTCATTGACTCTTCAAGATCCTTCAAGGTCGGGTTGACCTGGTAAGATCATTCAAGGTTATTGACCGTTCAAAGTCATTTAAAACATTAAATTAAAAAATATAAAAGTTAAGTATGGTATGAATATTCTTACTTATAAACGCTAGTTCTCTACAGGAAATGATAAAAGGAAAAATGTCAGTTTTATATAAATGTTCTTCTTGGAAACACGAATTCAACACTTGAAATGAAAAAATTAAAAAAGTGAGATTGATATGATTATTTTTTTTACAAACGCAAATACACCACTCGAATTGAAAAAATTAAAAAAGTGAAATTGAATGAATATTCTTATTACAAACGCAAATTCACTTCTCAAAATGAAAACATTATAAAAGTGAGTTTGATATGGTTTTTCTTGTTACAAACACTAATGGACCATTCGAAATGAAAAAAATTAAGGTGAGTTTGGCATTACTATTCTTGTTACAAACGCGAATTCACATCTCGAAACGAAAAAATTAAAGAAGTGATTTCGATATTCTTGTTACAAAGGCGAATTCATTTTTAAAAACGAAAGTAATAAAAAAGTGAGTATATCTTACTAGAAACGCGAAGTCATCACTGGAAATGAAAAAAATTAAAAGTTAGTTTGATATTAATATTCTTGTTACAAACGCAATTTCACCTCTCGAATTGAAAAAATTTAAAAAAGTGAGTTTGATAGAGTTTACTTGTTACAAACACAGATTCACCACTCAAAATGAAAAAATTAATAAAGTAAGTTTGATATGAATATTCTTGTTACAAACGTTAATTCACTACTATAAATGAAAAAAATTAGTGTCTTTCATATGAGTTCAAATGAAAATATTAAAAAAGTGAGTTTTGCATGTTTTTTCTTCTACAAATCGCGAAATCAGCACTCGCAAAAAAAACATAAAAAGAGAGATTGAACCTAATATTCTTATTACCAAAACGAACTTTGACTCGAAATGAAAAATTAAATAATTGAGTTTGATATAGTTTTTTTCTTTGAAACACGAATTCACCTCACGAAATGACAAAATAAAAAAGTGAGTTTTATATGAGTATTATTGATAAACACTCGAATTTTCAAACGAAATGAAAAAATTAAAAATGTGAGTTTGATATTAAGATTCTTGTTACAAACACTAATTCACCACGCGAAATGTAAAAATTAAAAAGTTTGTTTGATATGAATAGTCTAGTCCCAAACACGAGTTAACAACTCGAATTGAAAAAAATAAAAAAGTAAGTTTGATATGAATATTCTTGTTACAAACGCAAAAATTCACTCGAAATGAAAAAAGTAAAAATATGAGTTTGATATGAATATTCTTGATCCAAACACGGTTTCCCAACTGGAAATGAAAAAATTAAAAGAGTGAGTATGATATGAATATAATGGGTTGGATTGGGTAGGTTTGATATCGGTGATAAGTTTCATTTCTAATGCTTTAATAGCTTAAAATATTCTACGATCTGTTGTCTCATTGCGAGGTCACTGAAGGACATGAACAAAAGTCAATTACATTTCAAGGTCATTCAAGGTCATTGAGCTTTCAAGGTCATTCAAGGTCATTGACCTTTTAAGGCCATTCAAGGTCATTGACCGTTCAAGCTCATTCAAGGCTATTGACCGTTCTAAGTCACCCAAGGCTATTGATCGTTCAATGTCATTCAAGGTCATTGTCGATTCAAGGTTTTCACAATCATTGACTTTTAAAGGTCATTCAAGGTCATCGACCGTTTAAGGTCATTCAAGGTCATTGACCTTTCAACATCATTCAAGGTCATTGACCGTTCAAGGTCATTCAAGGTCATTGACCTTTTAAGGTCATTCAAGGTCATTGACCGTTCAAAGTCATTCAAGGTGTTCGACCTTTCAAGGTCATTCAAGTTCATTGACCTTTCAAGATCATTCAAGTTCATTGACCGTTAAAGGTCATTCAAGGTCATTGACCGTTCAAGGTCATTCAAGGCCATTGATCGTTCAATGTCATTCAAGGTCATAGACCGTTCAAGGTCATTCAAGGCCATTGACCTTTCAAGGTCATTCAAAGTAATTGACCATTCAAGGTCATTGACCGTTCAAGGTCATTCATGGCTATTTATCGTTCAAGGTCATTCAAGGTCATTGACCGTTCAAGGTTATTCAAAGTCAATGACCGTTCAAGGTCAACCAAGGCTATTGATCGTTCAATGTCATTCAAGGTCATAGACCGTTCAACGTCATTCCAGGCCTTTGACCTTTCAAGGTCATTCAAGGTAATTGACCATTCAAGGTCATTGGCCGTTCAAGGTCATTCAAGGTCATTGTCCGTTCAAGGTTATCAAAGTCATTGATCGTTCAAGTTCATTCAAGGACATTGACCTTTCAAAGTCATTCAAGGTCATTGACCTTTCAAGGTCATTCCAGGTCATTGACCGTTCAAGGTAATTCAAGGTCATTAACCGTTCAAGGTCACCCAAGGTCATTTACCGTTCAAGGTCATTCAAGGCTATTGATCGTTCAAGGTCATTCAAGGTCATTGACCTTTCAAGGTCATTCAAGGTCTTTGACCGTTTAAGGTCATTCAAGGTCATTGACCTTTCAAGGTCATTCAAGGTCATTCAAGGCCATTGACCGTCCAAGGTCATTCAAGGTCATTGTCTGTTCAAGGTCATTCAAGGCTATTGATCGTTCAATGTCATTCAAGGTCATGAACCGTTGAAGGTAATTCAAAGTCATGGACTGTTAAAGGTCCTTCAAGGTCATCGACCGGGTAAAATCATTCAAGGTTATTGACCGTTCAAGGTCATTTAAAAAATTAAATATAAAAATATAAAAAGGTTAGTTTGGTATGAATATTCTTGCTTATAAAAGCTAGTTCGCTACCGGAAATGATAAAATGAAAAATGTCAGTTTATATGAATGTTCTTCTTAGAAACACGAATTCAACACTCGAAATGAAAAAATTAAAGAAGTGAGATTGATATAAATATAATGGGTTGGGTTGAATAGGTTGGATATCGGTGATAAGTTTCGTTTCCAATGCTTTAATAGCTTAAAATATTTTACAATCTTTTGTCCCTTTGCGAAGTCACTGAAGGACATGAACAAAAGTCAATTAAATTGCAAGGTCATTCAAGAAATGACAAATGAAAAAAGTGAGTTTCATATGAGTGTTCTTGCTAAACACTCGAATTTTCACACGAAATGAAAAAGTTAAAAATGTGAGTTTGATATTAATATTCTTGTTACAAACACGAATTCACCACGCGAAATGTAAAAATTAAAAAGTGTTTTTGATATAAATAGTCTTGTCACAAACACGAGGTAAAAAGTCGAATTGAAAAAATTAAAAAAGTGTGTTTGATATGAATATTTTTGTTACAAACGCAAATTTTCACTCGAAATGAAAAAATAAATATATGAGTTTGATATGAATATTCTTGATCAAAACACGGTTTCCCAACTCGAAATGAAAAAATTATAAAAGTGAGTGTGATATGAATATAATGGGTTGGGTTGGGTAGGTTGGATATCGGTGATAAGTTTCATTTCTAATGCTTTAATAGCTTAAAATATTCTACCGTCTGTTGTCCCTTTGCGAGGTCACTGAAAGAAATGAACAAAAGTCATTGAAATTCATTGACATTTCAAGGTCATTCAAGGTCATTTACCGTTGAAGGTCATTCAAGGTCATTGATCGTTCAAGGTCATTCAAGGCTATTAACCGT
The DNA here is from genome assembly GCF_921293095.1 of Ischnura elegans. Taxonomy (NCBI): domain Eukaryota; kingdom Metazoa; phylum Arthropoda; class Insecta; order Odonata; family Coenagrionidae; genus Ischnura; species Ischnura elegans. The sequence continues at coordinate 11,637,433 of NW_025791658.1, read as the reverse complement.
TCATGGTCATTCAAGTTCATTGACTGTTCATGGTCACCCAAGGCTATTGATCGTTCAATGTCATTTAAGGTCATTGTCCGTTCAAGGTTTTCAAAGTCATTGACTTTTCAAGGTCATTCAAGGTCATTGACCGTTCAAGGTCATTCAAGGTCATTGACCGTTCAAGGTCATTGACCTTTCAAGGTCATTCAAGTTCATTGACCTTTCAAGGTCATTCAAGTTCATTGACCGTTCAAGGTCATTCAAGGCAATTGATCGTTCAATGTCATTCAAGGTCATAGACCGTTCAAGGTCATTCAAGGTCATTGACCATTCAAGGTCATTCAAGGTCATTCAAGGTCATTGACCGTATAAGGTCATTCAAGGTCATTCAAGGTCATTCAAGGTCATCCAAGGTCATTCACCGTTCAAGTTATTCAAGGCTATTGATCGTTCAATGTCATTCAAGGTCATTGACCGTTGAAGGTAATTCAAAGTCATTGACTCTTCAAGATCCTTCAAGGTCGGATTGACCTGGTAAGGTCATTCAAGATTATTGACCGTTCAAAGTCATTTAAAACATTAAATTAAAAAATATAAAAGTTAAGTATGGTATGAATATTCTTACTTATAAACGCTAGTTCTCTACAGGAAATGATAAAAGGAAAAATGTCAGTTTTATATAAATGTTCTTCTTGGAAACACGAATTCAACACTTGAAATGAAAAAATTAAAAAAGTGAGATTGATATGATTATTTTTTTTACAAACGCAAATACACCACTCGAATTGAAAAAATTAAAAAAGTGAAATTGAATGAATATTCCTATTACAAACGCAAATTCACTTCTCAAAATGAAAACATTAAAAAAGTGAGTTTGATATGGTTTCTCTTGTTACAAACACTAATTGACCACTCGAAATGAAATAAATTAAGGTGCGGTTGTCATTACTATTCTTGTTACAAACGCGAATTCACCATTCGAAACGAAAAAATTAAAGAAGTGATTTCGATATTCTTGTTACAAAGGCGAATTCATTTTTAAAAACGAAAGTAATAAAAAAGTGAGTATATCTTAAGGGAAACGCGAAGTCATCACATGAAATGAAAAAAATAAAAAGTTAGTTTAATATTAATATTCTTGTTACAAACGCAATTTCACCTCTCGAATTGAAAAAATTTAAAAAAGTGAGTTTGATAGAGTTTACTTGTTACAAACACAGATTCACCACTCAAAATGAAAAATTAAAAAGATAAGTTTGATATGAATATTCTTGTTACAAACGTGAATTCACTACTAAATATGAAAAAAATTAAAGTGTCAATCATATAAATTCAAATGAAAATATTAAAAAAGTGAGTTTCACATGTTTTTTCTTCTACAAATCGCGAAATCAGCACTCGCAAAAAAAAACTTAAAAAGAGAGATTGAACCTAATATTCTTATTACCAAAACGAACTTTGACTCGAAATGAAAAATTAAATAATTGAGTTTGATATAGTTTTTTTCTTTGAAACACGAATTCACCTCACGAAATGACAAAATAAAAAAGTGAGTTTTATATGAGTATTATTGATAAACACTCGAATTTTCAAACGAAATGAAAAAATTATAAATGTGAGTTTGATATTAAGATTCTTGTTACAAACACTAATTCACCACGCGAAATGTAAAAATTAAAAAGTTTGGTTGATATGAATAGTCTAGTCCCAAACACGAGTTAACAACTCGAATTGAAAAAAATAAAAAAGTAAGTTTGATATGAATATTCTTGTTACAAACGCAAAAATTCACTCGAAATGAAAAAAGTAAAAATATGAGTTTGATATGAATATTCTTGATCCAAACACGGTTTCCCAACTGGAAATGAAAAAATTAAAAGAGTGAGTATGATATGAATATAATGGGTTGGATTGGGTAGGTTGGATATCGGTGATAAGTTTCATTTCTAATGCTTTAATAGCTTAAAATATTCTACGATCTGTTGTCTCATTGCGAGGTCACTGAAGGACATGAACAAAAGTCAATTACATTTCAAGGTCATTCAAGGTCATTGAGCTTTCAAGGTCATTCAAGGTCATTGACCTTTTAAGGTCATTCAAGGTCATTGACCGTTCAAGCTCATTCAAGGCTATTGACCGTTCTAAGTCACCCAAGGCTATTGATCGTTCAATGTCATTCAAGGTCATTGTCGATTCAAGGTTTTCAAAATCATTGACTTTTAAAGGTCATTCAAGGTCATCGACCGTTTAAGGTCATTCAAGGTCATTGACCTTTCAACATCATTCAAGGTCATTGACCGTTCAAGGTCATTCAAGGTCATTGACCTTTCAAGGTCATTCAAGTTCATTGACCTTTCAAGATCATTCAAGTTCATTGACCGTTAAAGGTCATTCAAGGTCATTCAAGGCCATTGATCGTTCAATGTCATTCAAGGTCATAGACCGTTCAAGGTCATTCAAGGCCATTGACCTTTCAAGGTCATTCAAAGTAATTGACCATTCAAGGTCATTGACCGTTCAAGGTCATTCATGGCTATTTATCGTTCAAGGTCATTCAAGGTCATTGACCGTTCAAGGTTATTCAAAGTCAATGACCGTTCAAGGTCAACCAAGGCTATTGATCGTTCAATGTCATTCAAGGTCATAGACCGTTCAACGTCATTCCAGGCCTTTGACCTTTCAAGGTCATTCAAGGTAATTGACCATTCAAGGTCATTGGCCGTTCAAGGTCATTCAAGGTCATTGTCCGTTCAAGGTTATCAAAGTCATTGATCGTTCAAGGTCATTCAAAGTCATTGACCTTTCAAGTTCATTCAAGGACATTGACCTTTCAAAGTCATTCAAGGTCATTGACCTTTCAAGGTCATTCCAGGTCATTGACCGTTCAAGGTAATTCAAGGTCATTAACCGTTCAAGGTCACCCAAGGTCATTTACCGTTCAAGGTCATTCAAGGCTATTGATCGTTCAAGGTCATTCAAGGTCATTGACCTTTCAAGGTCATTCAAGGTCTTTGACCGTTCAAGGTCATTCAAGGCCATTGACCGTCCAAGGTCATTCAAGGTCATTGTCTGTTCAAGGTCATTCAAGGCTATTGATCGTTCAATGTCATTCAAGGTCATGAACCGTTGAAGGTAATTCAAAGTCATGGACTGTTAAAGGTCCTTCAAGGTCATCGACCGGGTAAAATCATTCAAGGTTATTGACCGTTCAAGGTCATTTAAAAAATTAAATATAAAAATATAAAAAGGTTAGTTTGGTATGAATATTCTTGCTTATAAAAGCTAGTTCGCTACCGGAAATGATAAAATGAAAAATGTCAGTTTATATGAATGTTCTTCTTAGAAACACGAATTCAACACTCGAAATGAAAAAATTAAAGAAGTGAGATTGATATAAATATAATGGGTTGGGTTGAATAGGTTGGATATCGGTGATAAGTTTCGTTTCTAATGCTTTAATAGCTTAAAATATTTTACAATCTTTTGTCCCTTTGCGAAGTCACTGAAGGACATGAACAAAAGTCAATTAAATTGCAAGGTCATTCAAGAAATAACAAATGAAAAAAGTGAGTTTCATATGAGTGTTCTTGCTAAACACTCGAATTTTCACACGAAATGAAAAAGTTAAAAATGTGAGTTTGATATTAATATTCTTGTTACAAACACGAATTCACCACGCGAAATGTAAAAATTAAAAAGTGTTTTTGATATAAATAGTCTTGTCACAAACACGAGGTAAAAAGTCGAATTGAAAAAATTAAAAAAGTGTGTTTGATATGAATATTTTTGTTACAAACGCAAATTTTCACTCGAAATGAAAAAATAAATATATGAGTTTGATATGAATATTCTTGATCAAAACACGGTTTCCCAACTCGAAATGAAAAAATTATAAAAGTGAGTGTGATATGAATATAATGGGTTGGGTTGGGTAGGTTGGATATCGGTGATAAGTTTCATTTCTAATGCTTTAATAGCTTAAAATATTCTACCGTCTGTTGTCCCTTTGCGAGGTCACTGAAAGAAATGAACAAAAGTCATTGAAATTCATTGACATTTCAAGGTCATTCAAGGTCATTTACCGTTGAAGGTCATTCAAGGTCATTGATCGTTCAAGGTCATTCAAGGCTATTAACCGTTCATGGTCATTCAAGTTCATTGACTGTTCATGGTCACCCAAGGCTATTGATCGTTCAATGTCATTTAAGGTCATTGTCCGTTCAAGGTTTTCAAAGTCATTGACTTTTCAAGGTCATTCAAGGTCATTGACCGTTCAAGGTCATTCAAGGTCATTGACCTTACAAGGTCATTCAAGGTCATTGACCGTTCAAGGTCATTGACCTTTCAAGGTCATTCAAGTTCATTGACCTTTCAAGGTCATTCAAGTTCATTGACCGTTCAAGGTCATTCAAGGCCATTTACCGTTCAAGGTCATTCAAGGCAATTGATCGTTCAATGTCATTCAAGGTCATAGACCGTTCAAGGTCATTCAAGGTCATAGACCGTTCAAGGTCATTCAAGGTCATTGACCATTCAAGGTCATTCAAGGTCAGTAACCGTTCAAGGTCACCCAAGGTCATTGACCGTTCAAGGTCATTCAAGGCTATTGATCGTTCAAGGTCATTCAAGGTCATTGACCGAGTAAAGTCATTCAAGGTTATTGACCGTTCAAGGTCATTCGAAAAATTATATTTAAAAATATAAAAAGGTTAGTTTGGTATGAATATTCTTACTAATAAACGCTAGTTCTCTACCGAAAATGATAAAATGAGAAATGTCAGTTTTATTTGAATGTCCTTCTTAGAAACACGAATTCAACACTCGCTATGAAAAAATTAAAAAAGTGAGATTGATATGAATATTCCTATTACAAACGCAAATTCACTTCTCAAAATGAAAACATTAAAACAGTGAGTTTGATATGGTTTCTCTTGTTACAAACACTAATTGACCACACGATATAAAAAAATTAAGGTGAGTTTGGCATTACTATTCTTGTTACAAACGCGAATTCACATCTCGAAACGAAAAAATTAAAGAAGTGATTTCGATATTCTTGTTACAAAGGCGAAATCATTTTTAAAAACGAAATTAATAAAAAAGTGAGTATATCTTACTACAAACGCGAAGTCATCACTGGAAATGAAAAAAATAAAAAGTAAGTTTGATATTAATATTCTTGTTACAAACGCAATTTCACCTCTCGAATTGAAAAAATTAAAAAAAGTGAGTTTGATGAGAATTTTCTTGTAACAAACGCGAATTCACTACTCAAATTGAAAAAATTTTAAAAAGTGAGTTTGATAGAGTTTTTTTTACTTACAAACACAAATTCACCGCTCGAAATGAAAAAATTAAGAAAGTGAGTTTGATATGAATATTCTTGTTACAAACGCAAATTATCACTCGAAATGAAAAAATTTAACATATGAGTTTGATATGAATATTTTTGTTCCAAATACGAATTCACAACTCGAATTGAAAAAATTAATAAAGTGAGTGTGTTATGAATATAATGGGTTGGGTTGGGTTGGTTGGATATCGGTGATAAGCTTCATTTCGAATGCTTTAATAGCTTGAAATATTCTACGATCTGTTGTCCTTTTGCGAGGTCACTGAAGGACATGAACTTTTTAAGGTCATTGACATTTCAAGGTCAATGAATGTTATCGTCATTTCTAGGTCACTAAAGGTCATTGATGTGTCCAGGTCATTCAAGGTCAATGACCAATTTTAGTCATTAAGGGTCATTGGCCGTTCGAGGTCATTCAAGGTCATTGACCCTTCAAGGTCTTTTAAGGACTCTGACCGTTCAAGGTCATTTAAGGTCATTGACCGTTCAAGGTCATTGAAGGTCATTGACCGTTGAAAATCATTTTAAGTCACTGAACGTTGAAGGTCTTTCAACGTCATTAACTGTTCAAGGTCATTTAAAGTCTCTGACCGTTCAAGGTTATTCAAATTCATTGACCGTTTAAGGTAATTCAAGGTCATTGACCGTTCAATATCGTTCAGGGTCATTGACCGTTCAAGGTTATTCAAGGTCACTGACCGTTCAAGGTCATTCAAGGTCACTGACCGTTCCATGTCATTCAAGGTCACTGATTGTTCCAGGTCATTCAATTTCATTGACCGTTTAAGGTCATGCAATTTCATTGACCGTTCAAGGTCATAAGGCTATTGATCGTTCAATGACATTCAAGGTAATTGACCGTTGAAGTTCATTCAAGGTCATTGACTGTTCAGGGTCCTTCAAGGTCATTGACCTGGTAAGGGCATTCGAGATATTTGACCGTTCAATGTCATTCAAGGTCATTGTCAGTTGAAGGTCATTCAAAGTCTATACGGTACTAGGTCATTCAAGGTCATTGACCGTTCAAGATCATTAAAAAAATTAAATTTAAAAGCATAAAAACATTAATTTGGTAAGAATATTCTTGCTAATAAACGCTAGTTTTCTACTGGAAATGATAAAATGAAAAAGTGAGTTTGATATGAATGTTCTTCTTAGAATCACGAATTCATTACTCGAAATGAAAAAATTAAAAAAGTGAGATTGATATGAATATTCTTGTTAAAAACACAAATACATTACTCGAATTGAAAGAATTAAAAAAGTGAAATTGAATGAATATTTATATTACAAACGCGAATTCACTTCTCAAAATGAAAACATTAAAAAAGTGAGTTTGATATGGTTTTTCTAGTTACAAACACGAATTGACCACTCGTAATGAAAAAATTAAAGTGACTTTTGTATTACTATTCTTGTTACAAAGGCTAATTCACCACTCGAAACGAAAAAATTAAAGAAGTTCGTCCGATATTCTTGTTATAAAGGCGAATTCACTTTAAAAAACGAAAGTATTTAAAAGGTGAGTATATTTTACTACAAACGCGAAGTCACCACTCGAAATGAAAAAATTTAAAAGTAAGTTTGATATTAATATACTTGTTACAAACGCAAATTCACCACTGGAAATGAAAAAATTTAAAAAAAGACTTTGATGTGAATATTCTTGTAACAAACGCGAATTCACTGCTCAAAATGAAAAAATTTAAAAAAGTTAGTTTGATAGCGTTTTTTTTTTGTTTCAAACAATAATTAACCACTCGAAATGGAAAAATTAAGAAAGTGAATTTGTTACAAACACGAATTCTGCATTCAAAATGAAAAAAATTAAGATGGTGAGTTTGATATGAATATTCTTTTTACAAACGCGTATTCATTACTAAAAATGAAAAAATTCAAATGTGAGTTAAAAATATTTTTTCTTGCTACAAACGCGAAATCAGCACTCGCAAAGCAAAACTTAAAAAAGTGAGAGTGGTATGAATACTGGTTACCAACACGAAATCACAACTCGAATTGAAACAATTAAGAAAGTAGGTTTGATATGAATATTCTTCTCACAAACACGAAATCACTAATGGAAATGAAGAAATTAAAAAAGTGAGTTTGATTGGATTACTCTTGTAACAAACGCAGATTCACTACTCAAAATGAAATAAATTTAAAAAAGTGAGTTTGATATGGTTTTTTTGTTACAAACACGAATTCACCGCTCAAAATGCAAAAATCAAAAAAGTGAGTTTATTATTAACATCATTTGTGCAAACGCGAATTCCCCACTCCAAAGGAAACAATAAAAAATATGAGTGTGATTTGAATATCCTTGTTACGATCACGAATTCACTACTCGATATGATAAAATTAAAAATGTGAGTTTGATACGAATATTTTTGTTACAAACGCGAATTTTCACTCGAAATGAAAATATTAAAAATATGACTTTGAATATGAATATTCTTGTTCCAAACACGAATTCACAACTCGAATTGAAAAAATTAAAAAAGTGGGTGTGTTATGAATATAATGGGTTGGGTTGGGTAGGTTCGATATCGGTGATAAGTTTCATTTCTAATGATAAATATGGCTTAAAATATTCTACGATCTGTTGTCCTTTTGCGAGGTCTCTGAAGGACATGAACAAAAGGTCATTGAAGGTCCTTGACATTTCAATGTCAATGATCGTTATCGTCATTTCAAGGTCACTGGAGGTCATTGATGGTTCCAGGTCATTCAAGGTCAATGACCGTTCACAGTCATTCAAGGTCATTGACCGTTCAAAGTCGTTCAAGGTCATTGAAGGTCATTTAAGGTCATTGACCGTTCAAGGTCATGCATGTTCACTGACCATTCAAGGTCATTCAAGGCTATTAATCGTTCAATGACATATAAGGTCATTGACCATTGAAGGTCCTTCAAGGTCATTGACCGGGTAAGGGCATTCGAGATAATTGACCGTTCAATGTCATTCAAGGTCTTTGTCCGTTCAAGGTCATTCAAAGTCTATACGGTACATTGTCATTGACCGTTCAAGGTCATTAAAAAAATAAATATAAAAATATAAAAACGTTAGTTTGGAATGAATGTTCTTGCTTATAAACACTAGTTCTCTACTGGTAATGATAAAATGAAAAAAGTCAGTTTGATATGAATGTTCTTCTTAGAAACACGAATTCGCCTCTCAAAATTAAAAAAATTAAAAAAGTGAGACCGATATGAATATTCTTGTAAAAAACGCATATACACCACTCGAATTGAAAGAATGAAAAAAGTGAAATTGAATGAATATTCCTATTACAAACGCGAATTCTATTCTCAAAATGACTACATTAAAAAAGTGAGTTTGATATGGATTTTCTTGTTACAAACACTAATTGACCACTCGAAATGAAAAAAATTAAAGTGAGTTTGGTATTTCTATTCTTGTTACAAACGCGAATTCTACACTCGAAACGAAAAAATTAAAGAAGTGATTTCGATATTCTTGTTATAAAGGCGAATTCACTTTTAAAAACGTAAGTAATAAAAAGTGAGTATTTCTTACTACAAACGCGAAGTCATCACTCCAAATGAAAAAAATATAAAGTGAGTTTGATGTGAATATTCTTGTAACAAACGCAAATTCACTACTAAAATGAATGAAATTTAAAAAATTGACTTTGATATGGTTTTTTTTACAAACTCGAATTTACCACTCAAATTAAAAAAATTAAAAAAGTTAATTTAGTATTAATATTCCTTGTACAAACACGAATACCCCACTCCAAATGAAACAATTATAATGTGAGTTTGATTTGAATATTCTTGTTACGAACACGAATTCACCACTCAAATTGAAATAATTAAAAAAGTGAGTTTGATATGGTCTTTCTTGCCACAATCGCGAATTTACCACTCGAAATGAAAAAATTAAAAAAATAAGTTTGGTATTAATTTTCTCTTTACATACGCGAATTCACCACCCGAAATGAAAAAATTAAAAATCTGAGTTTGATATGAATAGTCTTGATACAAACACGTTTTCACAACTCAAACGAAAAAATAAAATAAGTGAGTCTGAGATGAATATTCTTGTTGGAAAGGCAAATTCATTTCTCAAAATGAAAATATTAAAAAAGTTAGTTTTATATGTTTCTTCTTGCTACGCACGCGAAATCAGCACTCGCAAAGCAAAACTTAAAAAGTGAGATTGTAATGAATTTTCTTGTTACCAAAACGAATTTTCACTCGAAATGAAAAAATTAAATAAATGTTTATATAGTTCTTTTTGTTACTAACACGAATTCACCACAAGAAATGACAAATTAAAAGTAAGTTTCATATGAATATTCTTGTAACAAACACGAATTAACAACTCGAATTGAAACAATTAAAAAAGTGAGTTTGATATGAATATTCTTGTTTCAAACGCGAATTTTTACTCGAATTGAAAAAATTAAAAATTTGAGTTTATATGAATATTCTTGTTCAAAAAACGAATTCACTACTCAAAATGAAAAAATTTAAAAAAGTGAGTTTGATAGAGTTTTTCTTGTTACAAACACAAATTCACCACTCAAAATGAAAAAATTAAAAAGTGGCTTTTATATGAGTTCAAATGAAAATATTAAAAACGTGAGTTTTATATGTTTTTTCTTGCTACAAACGCGAAATCAGCACTCGAAATGAAAAAATTAAGAAATTAAGTTTGATATGAATATTCATCTTACAAACAAAATATCACTAATTGAAATGAAAAAATTAAAAAAGTGAGATCGATATGAATATTCTTGTTACAAACGCAAATTCACTACTCAAAATGAAAGAAAAATGAAATAGTGAGTTTGATATGGTTTTTTTTGTTACAAACTTGAATTCACCACTCGAAATGCAAAAATTAAATAAGTGAGTTTAGTACTAATATTCTTTGTGCAAACGCGAATACCCCACTCCATATGAAACAATAAAAATTTGAGTTTGGATTTAATATTCTTGTTACAAACGCGAATTTACCACTGGAAACGAAGAAATTAAAAAAGTGAGTTTGGTATTAATAATCTTAATACCAACGCGAATTAACCACCCGAAATAAAAAATTAAACATGTGAGTTTGATATGAATAGTCTTGTTACAAACACGTTTTCACTACTCAAACGAAAAAATAAAAAAAGTGAGTATGAGATGAATATTCTTGTTAGAAAGAGGAATTCATTTCTAAAAGTGAAAATATTAAGAAAGTGAGTATTATATGTTTTTTCTTTCTAAAAACGCGAAATCAGCACTCGCAAAGCAAAACTTAAAAAAGTGAGATTGATATGAATATTCTTGTTACCAAAACGAATTTTCACTATAAATTTAATAAGTGTTTGATATAGTTTTTTTGTTACAAACACGAATTGACCACACGAAATGACAAATTAAAAAAGTGAGTTTCATATGAATATTCTTGTTACAAACACGAATTAACAATTTGAATTGAAAAAATTAAAAAAGTGAGTTTGTTATGAATATTCTTGTTACAAAAGCGAATTTTTACTCGAAATGAAAAAATTAAAAATATGAGTTTGATATTAATATTCTTGTTACAAACACGAATTCACAACTTGAAATGATAAATTAAAAAAGTGAAAGTGATATGAATATAATGGGTTGGGTTGGGTAGGTTGGATATCGATGATAATTTTCATTTGGAATCCTTTAATAGCTTCAAATATTCTACGATCTGTGTGGTCCCTTTGCGAGGTCATTGAAGGTCATTGACATTTCAAGGTCAATGATCGTTAACGTCATTTCAAGGTCACTGAAGGTCATTGTTGGTTCCAGGCCATTCAAGGTAAATGGCCATTAAAAACATTGAAGGTCATTGACCGTTCAAGGTCATTAGCCTTTCTAGATCATTCAAGGTCATTGACCGTTCAAGGTCATTCAAGTTCATCAACCGTTCAAGGTCATTCAAGGTCATTGACCGTTCAAGGACATTCAAGGTCATTGTGCGTTCAAGTTCATTCATGGTTATTGATCGTTCAATGTCATTCAAGGTATTTGACCGTTGAAGGTCATTCAAGGTCATTGACTGTTCAAGGTCCTTCAATGTCATTGACCTGGTGAGGGCATTCGAGGTTATTGACCGTTCAATGTCATTCAAGGTCATTGACCGTTCAAGGTCATTCAAGGTCATTGATCGTTCAAGGTCATTAAAAAAATTAAATTAAAAATATAAAAACGTGAGTTAGTTATGAATATTCTTGCTAATAAACGCTAGTTCTCTACTGGAATTGATAAAATGAAAAAAGTCCGTTTCATTTGAATGTTCTTTTTAGAAACAAGAATTCGCACCTCGAAATGAAAAAATTAAAAAAGTGATATTAATATGAATATTCTTGTTAAAAACGCAAATACACCACTCGAAGTGAAAGAATTAAAAAAGTGAAATTCAAGTAATATTCCTATTACAAACGCGAATTCACTTCTCAAAATGAGAGCATTAAATAAGTGAGTTTGATATGGTTTTTCTTGCCACAAACGCGAATTTACCACTCGAAATGAAGAAATTAAAAAAGTGAGTTTGGTATTAATATTCTTCTTACAAACTCGAATTCACCACTCGAAACAAAGAAATTAATAAAGTAAGATTGGTATTTATATTCTTTTTACAAACGCAAATTCACTACCCGAAAAGAAAAAATTAAAAATATGAGTTTGATATGAATAGTCTTGTTACAAACACGTTTTCACTTCACGGAAAAAATTAAATAACTGAGTTTGATATAGTTTTTTTGTTACAAACAAGAATTTACCACACGAAATGACAAATTAAAAAAGTGAGTTTTATACGTTTTTTCTTGCTACAAACGCGAAATCAGCTCTCAGAAAGCACAACTTAAAGGAGATTGATATGAATATTCTAATGACCATTTAAAGTAATGAAAGGTCATTGACCGTTCAAAGTCATTCCAGGTCATTAACCGTTCAAGGTCATTCAAGGCCATTGGCGTTTCGAGGTCATTCAAGGCCATTGACCTTTAAAGGTCGTTCAAGTTCATTGACCGTTCAAGGTCTTTCAAGGTTATTGACCGTTCAAGGTCATTCAAGGTAATTGACCCTTCAAGGTCATTCAAGGTCATTGACCGTTCAAGGTCATTCAAGGTCATTGAAGTACATTGGCCTCTCATGGCCAGTTAAGGTCATTGACCATACAAGATCACTTACATCATTGAACGATCAAGGTCATGCAACGTCATTGACCGTTCAAGGTCATGCAACGTCATTGACCGTTCAAGGTCATGCAACGTCATTGACCGTTCAAGGTCATATAAGGTCATTGACCGTTCAAGGTCATTGAAGGTCATTCACCATTCAAGATCATTTTATGTCATTCAACGTTCAAGGTAATTTAACGTCATTAACCGTTCAAGGTCATTAAAGGTCGTTGACTATTTAAGGTCATTCAAGGTCATTGGCCGTTAAAGGTCATTCAAGGTCATTGACCGTTCAAGGTCATTCAAGGTCATTGACCGTTCAAGGTCATTCAAGGTCATTGACCGTTAAAGGTCATTGACCGTTCAAGGTCATTCAAGGTCATTGACCGTTCAAGGTCATTCAAAAAATTAAATTCAAAAATATAAAAATGTCAGTTTGTTATGAATATTCTTGCAAATAAACGCTAGTTCTCTACTGGAATTGATAAAATGAAAAAAGTCAGTTTCATATGAATATTCTTTTTAGAAACACGAATTCGCACCTTGAAATGAAAAAATTATAAAGCTGAGATTGATATGAATATTCCTGTTAAAAACGTAAATACACCACTCGAAGTGAAAGAATTAAAAAAGTGAAATTCAAGTAATATTCCTATTACAAACGCGAATCCACTTCTCAAAATGAAAACATTAAAAAAGTGAGTTTGATTTGTTTTTTTTTTCCACAAACGCGAATTTACCACTCGAAATGAAGAAATTAAAAAAGTGAGTTTGATATGAAGAGTCTTGTTACAAAAACGAATTAATAACCCGAATTGAAAAAATTTTAAAAGTGAGTATGATATGAATATTCTTGTTACAAACGCGAATTTTTACTCGAAATGAAAAAATTAAAAGTATGACTTTGAATATGAATATTCTTGTTCCAAAAACGAATTCACAACTCGAATTGAAAAAATTAAAAAAGTGAGTGTGTTATGAATATAATGGGTTGGGTTGGGTAGGTTGGATATCGGTGATAAGTTTCATTTCGAATGTTTTAATAGCTTATAATATTCTACGATCTGTGTTGTCCCTTTGCGAGGTCACTGAAGGACATGAACAAAAGGTCATTGAAGGTCATTGACATTTCAAGGTGAATGATCGTTATCGTCATTTCTAGGTCACTGAAGGTCATTGTTGGTTCCAGGCCATTCAAGGTCAATGACCATTAAAATGTCATTGAAGGTCATTGACCGTTCAAGGTCATTCAAGGTCATTAGCCTTTCGAAGTCATTCATGGTCATTGACCGTTCAAGGTCATTCAAGTTCATTGACTGTTCATGATCATTTACATCATTGAACGTTCAAGGTCATTCAACGTCAATGACCGTTCAAGGTCATTGACCGTTCAAGGTAATTGAAGGTAATTGACCGTTCAAGATCATTTAAGGTCATTGAACGTTCAAGGTCATTCAACGTCATTAACCGTTCAAGGTCATTTAAGGTCGTTGACCGTTCTAGGTCTTTCAAGTACATTGACCGTTAAAGGTCATTCAAGGTCATTGACCCTTTAATATCATTCAGGGTCATTGACCGTTCAAGTTCATTCAAGGTCATTGACGATCAAGGTCATTCAAGGTCATTGACCTTTCAAGGTCATTCAAAGACATTGACCGTTAAGGGTCATTCAAGGTCATAGACCGTTCAAGGTCATTCAAGTTCATTGACCGTTCAAGGTCATTCAAGGCTATTGATCGTTCAATGTCATTCATGGTCATTGACCGTTGAAGGTCATTCAAGGTCATTGACTGTTCAAGTTCTTTCAAGGTCATTTACCGGGTAAGGGCATTCCAGCTTATTGACCGTTAAATGTCATGCAAGGTCATTGTCCGTTCAAGGTCATTCATAGTGTTTACGGTTCAAGGTCATTCAAGGTCATTGACCGTTCAAGGTCATTTATAGTTCAAGATCATTCAAAAAATTAAATTTAATAATGTAAAAACGTGAGTTTGTTATGAATATTCATGCTAATAAACGCGAGTTCTCTACTGGAAATAATGAAATGAAAAATGTCAGTTAGATAGGAATGTTATTCTTAGAAACACAAATTCGCCACTCAAAATGAAAAAATTAAAAAAAGTGAGATTGATATGAATATTCTTGTTAAAAACACAAATACACCACTCGAATTGAAATAATGACATAGGTGAGTTTGAGGTTGTTTTTTCTTATTGCAAACGCAAATTCACCAATCGTATTGAAAAAATTAAAAAAGGAAGTTTGATATGAATATTCTTGTTGCAAACACGAATTCACCACTCGAGATGAAAAAATTAAAAAAATGAGTTTGAAATGCATATTGTTGTTACAAACGCAAATTTACCACTCGAAACGAAAAAATTAAAAAGTATGCTTGATAATAATATTCTTGTAACAAACGCGAGTTCACCACTCCAAATGAAAAAATTTAAAAAAAGTGAGTTTAATGCGAATATTCTTGTAACAGACGCTAATTCACGACTCAAAATGAAAAAATTTAAAAAGTGAGTTTGATTTGAGTTTACAAACATGAATCCACCACTCAAAATGAAAAAATTAAAAAAGTTAGTTTAATGTGAATATTCTTGTAACAAACGCAAATTCATTACTCAATTTTAAAAAAATTAAAAAAAAAGAGTTGGATATGGTTGTTTTTGTTACAAACACGAATTCACCACTCAAAATGCAAAAATTAAAAAAGTGAGTTTTGTATTAACCTTTTCCCTACCGTACACGTATATATACGTTTGGACGTTTCCTGACCCGGGAGACCACGGGCGTATATATGCGTGTGAGATTTTCCCGGTCAAGAATACGAAACCCGTATATATACGTTTTCGAGCTTTCAGGACGATCGTGGGTTTAGGTCGCCTTTGTGTCGAGACCCAACGCTTCGGGGTTTAGGATTAACCCTCCGAATCCGGGAGCAGGTACCCGGACCCTTCGTCTTTTATAACCTCTCTCAGCGGTAAGGGACAGCGGTCATACAATTTTTTATAGAGTCAATTTTCGAAATAAGTATTTGTTCATTTCTCAAGAAATATAAACTAAGAATTGAAGTGTTTGTCTTTTGAGCAGCGTTTACAATTTTTAAACGAAATTCTACGACAAATATTAACTTATATCTCGAGTTATGCATAAACATCAACATGGAAATTGTTGCTGCGTTAAATGCTTTGATAATGGCCTTAGAACTTCGTTTAAAATTTGACAATGCTCAGATAAAAATGAGGAATTATATTCAATGTCTGTAATTTACGTGCAAGCAACAATTATCCATTTGCTAAATACATATAACCAATAAATAGGTTGACCGCGAACCAATGCCGCAGGTATGGTCGTAAACCCGGAAAGGAGGGAGCACAACTATCTTGGAGTCCGAG
Organism: Ischnura elegans; assembly: GCF_921293095.1. Classification (NCBI taxonomy): domain Eukaryota; kingdom Metazoa; phylum Arthropoda; class Insecta; order Odonata; family Coenagrionidae; genus Ischnura; species Ischnura elegans. The sequence continues at coordinate 11,621,519 of NW_025791658.1, read as the reverse complement.
ATAATACGGAGTCCCACCGTGGAGGGGTCGAAAAAGGTTCAGCGAGACCCTTCTTAACGAATGCCCTCCAAAAATGCTCCGTACCACGAGAAAGAAGAGTCTCTTGGGGAGCGGTACAGCAGTCAAGCTACGACGAAAACTCCGCAGTCTCGAAAGGGTTAATATTCTTTGTACAAACTCGAACACACCACTCGAAATGAAACAATTAAAAATGTGAGTTTGATTTGAATATCCTTGTTACGAACGCGAATTCGACACTCGAAATGAAGAAATTAAAAAAAGTGAGTTTGATGTGAATATTCTTGTAACAAACGCGAATTCACTACTCAAAATGAAAAAATTTAAAAAAGTGAGTTCGATAGAGTTATTCTTGTTACAAACACAAATCCACCACTCGAAATGAAAAAATTAAGAAAGTGAGTTTGTTTGTTGGAATTTCGCCTTTTTGAAATGATTCGTTATATTTTCCAAAGTTTACGTCGCAATTAAATGATTTTCCAAGGCATGGTGCTTCACGTAAAAGCACACAATTTTAAAGTTATTCGATTGAAATCGGTTGATAAATAAGGATTTTACTGTCGGAGGGTCAAAATTTGGAATTTTGCCGTTTTGAAATGATTCGTTATATTTTCAAACGTTCGCGTCCACAGCATGGTGCTTCTCGTAAAAACCCACATTTTTTAAGTTATTCGATTGAAATAGGTTGATAAATAAGGATTTTACGGTCTGAGGGTCAAAATTTGGAATTTTGCCTTTTTGAAATGGTTCGTTATATTTTCCAAAGTTTACGTCGCAATTCAATTATATTCCGCAACATGATGCTTCGCGTACAAATACACATTTTAAAAGTTATTTCATTGAAGTCGGTTGATAAATAAGGATTTTACGGTCGGAGGGTCAAAATTCGGAATTTTGCCTTTTTGAAATGATTCGTTATATTTTCCAAGGTTTACGTTGCAAATCAATTATATTCCGCAGCATGATGCTTCGCGTACAAATACACATTTTAAAAGTTATTTGATTGAAATCGGTTGATAAATAAAGATTTTACGGTCGGAGGGTCAAAATTTGGAATTTTGCCTTTTTGAAATGATTCGTTATATTTTCCAAAGTTTACGTCGCAATTCAATGATGTACCACAGCATGGTGCTTCACGTAAAAACACATATTTTACAAGTTATTTGATTGAAATCGGTTGATAAATACGGATTTTACGGTCGGAGGGTCAACATTTGGAATTTTGCCTTTTTGAAATGATTCGTTATATTTTCCAAAGTCTACGTCGCAATTCAATGATATTCCACAGCATGGTGCATTACATAATAACACACAACTTAAAAGTAATTTGATTGAAGACGGGTAATAAATAAGGATTTTACGGGCGGTGGCTCAAACTTTTGAAGTGGAATTTATTTATGCTTAAATTATTGGTTACATTTGCCAAAATCTGCTTTGCAAATCAATGATATTCCACAGCATGGCATATTACATAGAAAAAACTAATTTTAAAAGTTATTCGGTTTAAATCGGTTTATAAACAAGGATTTTACGCTCGGTGGCTCAAACTTTTGAAGTTGGAATTGAATTATGCTACTGGTAAATTATTGGTTATATTTGCCAAAGTCTGCTTTTCAAATCGTTTCTATTTCAAAGCATGGTGCATTTTATACAAAACACACATTTTAAAAGTTATTGGATTGAAAACGGGTAATAAATAAGGATTTTACGGTCGGTGGCTCAAAGTTTTGAAGTGGAATTAATTTATGCTACTGGGAAATTATTGGTTACATTTGCCAAAGTCTGCTTTGGAAATCAATGATTATCTACAGCCTGTCGCATTACTTAAAACACATATTTTAAAAGTTACTCAGTTGAAATCGGTTCATAAATAAGGATTTTACGGTCGGTGGCCCAAAATTTTGACGTGGAATTTATTTATGCTACTTGGAAATTATTGGTTATATTTGCCAAAGTCTGCTTTGCAAATCAATGATATTCCACATTTGTCGTATTACATCAAAACACATATTTTAAAAGTTATTCGGTTGAAATCGGTTCAAGGATTATATGGTAGTTTGCTCAAAATTTTCAAGTGGAATTTATTTATGCTACTGTGAACTTATTGGTTATATTTGCCAAAGTCTGCTTTGCAAATCAATGATATTCCACATTTGTCGTATTACATCAAAACACATTTTTTAAAAGTTATTTGGTTGAAATCGGTTAATAAATAAGGATTTTACGGTCGGTGGCTCAAAATTCAAAGTCGAATAAATTTATTTTAGTGGGAATTGATAGAATAAAAATTAATAATTTGACTTTTGGAATAAAAATTCATTCTTAAAAACCCCATTACGACTACGAAGAGTGTAAAAATTAAAAACGGGTCTTCGAATTGAAAATCGTTGTTTAAAGGTTTTTATAGCATTTTTAATTTTTTACACTCTATTACATAGAGTGAAAAAATTAAAAATGAGATTTGGAAATAAAAATCCAGGATTTTCAAGCGATTTCACAGCGCAAGATGAAAGTTTTAACAATTGATTTGTAAATGAAAGTACTTGTTATAAACCCAATTTCACAGCGAAGGGTGAAGAAATGAAATGTGTGACCTTGACTTGAAAATCCTTGTTATATCCGCGATTTCATTGCTAAGAGAGAAAATTTAAAACAGAGACTAGGATTAGAAAATCATTATTTTAAAAGCGATGATTTCACTGCGTCGGGAGAAAGCATTAAAATTTAGAGTTAAAAACGAGTATCCTTCTTATAAACATAATAAACTGCGAAGCGAGAAAAAATTAAAAATGTAATTTGAAATTAAAGATCCTGATTATAGAATCATTTACAGGAGAATAGAAGAAAGTGCAGAAGAATTCCTGGACGCGGACCAATTCGGATTTAGGAAAAGCAGGGGCACAAGGGAAGGGAATTTTGGCATTTAGGATGCTCTTAGAGAAGGGAATGGAGAAAAAAACCTACCTTCAAAGCATTTGCATTTCAAAAGCATTTGTCGATTTAGAGAAGGCCTTAGATAACGTGGAATGGAATGCAATGCTTAGAATTTTGAAAGAAATCGGCGTACTTTACAATGATCGTAGAATTATTCATAGTTTGTATAAAAACCAAGTAGCCGTGATCAAATGAGGACCAAACGGTGCAGAAGCAAGAATAAGAAAAGGGGTGAGACAAGGTTGTGCGCTTTCCCCCTTAATTTTTAATGTTTACATAGAGAAAGCCATCAATGAAATCAAGCAGAAAGCTTTGGGTGTCAATATCCACGGAGAAAAAATTAGTATGCTGCGATTTGCTGACGACATAGCCGAGACAAATTTGAAGAAAACGTTGACAAACATGGACAGGAAAATGGCCAGATATTAGCTGAAAATCAACAAAAAGAAGACTAAGATACTAGTTTGCAGCAAAAGAGAGGAGGCTAAAACGAACATCAACCTAGGAAACATAAGCTTGAAGAGGTGAACGAGTTCTCTTACCTGGGAAGCCGAATTACCAGCGATGGACGGAGCAAGAAAAAAATACACAGTAGAATAGCGCAGGCGAAGAGGGCTTTCTACAAAAAGAAGAATCTTCTTACACCTGAAAATTACAGCTAATAATGTATTGTGGACAGAATAACTTTCTCCATCCATATTGCAATAACTATTAACTATAAAAAATACATAGTTTAAACTAGTATTATGTCAATGGCGGTGTGTTACGCATAGATGTAAGGAAACAATTCATCAGATGCTACATATGGAGTGTGTTTCTCTATGGAAGCGAGGCTTTCTTGAGGAAAATCTGTGTTATAAATGCGATTTCACTTCGAAAAGTGAAAAAATTAAAAATTACATTTGTAAATGAAAATCCTTGTTGTAAACGCGAATTCACAGCGAAGGATGAGAAAATTATAAATGTGATTTGGAAATGAAAATCCTTTTAATAAACGCGAGTTCACTGCAAAGAACGAAAAAATTAAATATATTATTTGGAAATTAAAATCCAAATATAAAATTAGGAAATACGGCGGCGGCCTTTAGGCGGCTTGCGGTTATTGTGCAGATGTAGACTGATTTTTACATCTTTCACGGTAAGGCTTATTTCCCCATCTTTATCCATTGAGTAATGTTTATCCACATATTAATTACAATTTAATAAGCTTTGTACAAGAGTTTTTTTCAGGATTAGAACATGACAATGATATAAATCTTTGGTGCTGTCATTCTGTCCCAAAGGTCAAGTTATTAGATCAACTACCTTTTTACACTCACTCAGTAAAAATGCCGGTGTGTTACCAGAAATTCGTAATGGAGATGAGGAGAGAAGAGGACCCTCTGGAAAACCTTAGATGGAAAACAGTGGAATATGACACAGAAAATTAAATATAATAAAAATATTATTTATTGGTATTAATATGTACACAGTACGAATAATATTAGCAGCTCCGAAGTATAAGACTCGAGAGGTGTCCTTAATAGTGGCAGTGCTACGATTTTCATTGCTACACATTAGTTTAAATTGAAGACCATTATGTTATGTTACTCCACACCTTTTCATTATTACAACATTCACCGGACAGCTAATAATGTAATGGGGACAGAATAGCTTTCTCCATGCATATTGCAATAATTATATTAACTATAAAAAATACATAGTTATGTCAATATGGTAGTTACATACCTATATGAAGAGAAAACTTATCAAATTTCGAAATTATCATGCATGAAGAAAAACTCCAAAGTACTCATAGAAAATTAACATTGTATGACATTCTCAATGGTAAACTTGCCTCTGGTTTTTACTATACACTTATGTGAACCACAGCCATCATAAGTTTTAAAAATCTTACAAAAAATATACACCTGAAATGATCATTCCTTGCTTGTCTTTCAATCAAATTGATAGTCACTCTGGAATCATATAAATTTTAAATAATTAATATTATTAGCTAATACTCTCCAGGTAAACATTCCCAAAAAAAAGATAGATCACTTAAAAACTACCAACTAGCCACTTACAATAGGTACTCCAAAAATTATTATTTCCAGGGCAATGGTTTCAATGCCCCAGCAGCAGAGAAGGTTGTCTCAACGTTGTAGCAACGTTACAATGAGGAAACATACAAGTTGTCACAACGTTTCTTAAAATTGTCACAACGTTGCACAACGTTGTTTCAACGTTGTCTCAACGTTGAAGTTCCCAGGAAACAACGTTGTGACAACATTGTCTCAACGTTGTCACAACGTTCTGACAATATTGTCTTACCGTTGTCACAACGTTCTGACAATATTGTCTTACCGTTGTCACAACGTTCTGACAATATTGTCTTACCGTTGTCACAACGTTCTGACAATATTGTCTTACCGTTGTCACAACGTTCTGACAATATTGTCTTACCGTTGTCACAACGTTGTTTCCTGGGAACTTCAACGTTGAGACAACGTTGAAACAATGTTGTGCAACGTTGTGACAATTTTAAGAAACGTTGTGACAACTTGTATGTTTCCTCATTGTAACGTTGCTACAACGTTGAGACAACCTTTCTGCTGCTGGGGTAGTTAATTTGTCCAACAAGTTGCTTACATGTTGAGGGCTATGGCCATGATAAAACCAATGTTTCCAATTTTGGAATGCTGAATGAGAATTGACCCAGACATGGTCCAAAATCAGCAGAAAAAACAATGGTAATATTTGGAGTAATTTCTCTAAAAATAGGTTGTATCGCATAATGGAAGAGTATAAGCAAATCATAAACATCAGTTGAATTCCTAATTCACATTCATATACTTTACATAGAAAAGTATTACAAATGCTAAGAAATTCATTAGTACATTCCAATATTTAAAGCAAGAAATATGACCACTTATTGTATGTACATGAAAGATGGTATAGCTAAAAACGCCCTACATTCACACCATCTTTTCTAATTCACAAAAACTTTTCAAATAGTTTCAGAGTACAGAAATGACCTTAGGCTATAAGTATTTAAAAACAAGTTTGTCATACAAATGAAAACCTGAAATAGCTTTCCTCATTAAAAATTGCTTTTGAAAGAGTCAAAATAGTGATATTAATCAGTAAAAAGTAATAGCTCAATGTGTAGGTGTATGACTTCATCAAAGTTCAAGTCAAGTTAGAATAGGAACACTACCATAAAAACAATTGCATGTGGCCATCAGCTATACAGAGATCACACTTGGACTATCCCAATTGTGTACTCGAGGAATAATGGATATTTTTATCCAATTCCAGAGGTTTACAAATGATATTTGTTTTCCCCTGTAGTAAGAAAGGACTAAACATTAATCTTGAGTGAAGTAGAATTGGAAAATGCTAGTATATGTTAAGCCAATAAATGTGAAATCATATGGCATCTACTCACATAAAAAGTGGTGCCTCTTTAACGTAGAGAGTAGGAATGAAAAAACTTATGAGGTGAATACAAAATTTAATAACATTCTCTTGTTACAAATGAACTTGAATTACAGCAACATTACTTATCATGAGCTAGGAAACAGCTTTAATTAAAATAGGCACTTACTAGCTATTGCATGGTATAAATGAGGGAAGAAAGACTTTTCTTCCCTTCTGTTTGCCTTTTGTAGAATCCTTCCAAATCCCTCAAAAGGGTATCAACCGCTGAACCTTTTTGGTTGCTTCATCACCACCAAGATGAGTAGACTGTTAAAATTTGTATTAGCCAGATTTTAAATGCATTTTATTGTCATCCATTTTCACAAAGTGGTTTTTTTGAGTGTGTTTTCCACGCCAAACTCTTGTGTAGAAACTAAATTAACTCTGTTTAATTCATTTTCACATTATGCATATCACCATTCAGATCATTCTTTTCTATTGACCAAGTTTATAATACAATAACCAGTTTTTAGCATTAGAGTAATGTCAAAGCAAAGAGTTTGAAACAAATGAAACTAATGCAATGTGGCCCAAAGATTTTTCTTTAGTTTTTCAAAGTTTAGGGTCATTCCATGTCAGTTCACCTAGGCCATGGCACCGACTCAGATTTTTATGAAATTTTTGTCACTAGATACTACCACCTATTTCATTACCCATGCAAAAAATATTTCCTCCCTCACTCTCATGGTTTGCAAGATATGAGGGGTCGAAGCTTGAGATGTTTGCTCAGACGTGGTGGTAGTGGGATTTAAATTCCAGTGTGCAGGGCACAAGGTAAAAATTCATAGCTCAGAAACCAAAAATAAACATTTGAATGAAATTTTGACCCATTGTGTATCCAAATACGTAGCTTCCTTAGTAATCCCTTTCATCCCCCCTGTATTGCAATGTTAGCCAAAATAATGTCCAAAATTGTTAATTAACCGATTTCTTTAGCTCAAAAACTTTTCTTCGTATTTTAAGAATAATCACGAAAAGGCAGACTAGTTAACTCATCCAATTCTTTTATGAGAGGTAAATATGCACTCCTTAACACTTTGAGTGCCGGCTGCTAAATTTAAAGCCCTACTGAAAAATCTAGCCATTTTTTACTATATTCGTACATTTTTTAAAACATTAGCATCAAAAATATATTTATATCGATGTTCATTTCAATAAAAAGGGACTTTTCTCTTCTTTATGAATGAGTTGAATAACATTTATTGCTAATTCTTAAATATATAATTTAACAATGAAACCTACTGTTTTTGAAAAATAAAAAAGTTGTAACATATGATGTACCACCATAGCATGCATAATAATTTTTTTAATACGCTCAATTTGAACTATTTAAAGCATGGAAATCATAAAAAAGCATTGTTCCAAGCAATGCATTATAAAAACCTGGATGACAAAAAGGGTCAATGCACCCTCAACGAACGGTCCATTGGCCCAAAGAATTTTCACACTAAGGGGCCTAAGATGAGGTTGCCGGCAGCTGCAGAGGACTTTTCGTCCTCAACACATAAATTGAACTCTTTTTCCATCGAGCAGTTGATTTTTGAAAAACAGAACCCCTAAGCAGTAAACTGGAAAAGTACCACGGACGAAATATTACGGCTTCACGCATACAAAGCCAATTAAATGGAAAGACGTAATATTACGTCCATGGCAATCCTCAGAAGGATTAGCAGGACGTAATATTACGTCCATGGCACGCAAAGTGTTAATACTATGAAATAAAAATGGTGGTGTTTTGACTGCCACTGAGTATTTCAGGTTTTACTTTTTCTGCCTCAGTGAGGGGGATTTGGGACGTGTAATATAAGATAATAAGTATAAGTGTATCCATAGCTTTATGATGATTCATTTGAAATAATGGTCAGTAAATCTAAGACCAAACCAGAGCCACAATAGTGAACTTGTTCATATAATTTTATAAGAACAATACTTGTCTTGTGGCAGGTGAGATGAAAAGAGCCCAAATGGCTTGGAAATGTTCTGTGAAATTATGCTCCTTTCCTGGAATTCACCTATTTTTCAAGAGTTTAGTTTATGGAAAAAATGGTATCGACTTACATTAGACTCTTACTGTGCATTATAAGAGAAATGAAAATACTAACCTAAATAAAATTATCTAAGTAATACACTTCAATCAACTACACTTGGTTTGTCATTGCTAAAACAATGTGACGCTGAAGTTTTCATCTGAACTGATCCTCTTTGCTCCTATGGGTTCTGGAAGAATGTCTCTTCGATGAAAGAAGCTGACTTTGCACAACACCAGTTCAGCCGGACTCATTTCACTTTTATGAGTGAGGTGTATTATTTAAATAATTTTATTTAAATTAGTGTTATCATTTACCCCACAATGCACAGTAATAGTCATGTACTTTGATACCATTTTTTTTTCAATAAAATAAACAAACTATAAGCAAATATCTCAAACGATGAGCCACCTCTGGGCAAACATTTCAAACTTCGAACCCTCATATCTTGCAAACTATGAGAGTGAGAAAGGAAACATTTTACAAAGGCCATTAAATAGGTGGTAGTAGCAGGCGACAAAAATTTCGTAAAAATCCGAGTCGGTGGGTGTAATTTCGAAAATTTCCTGGGTGAATTGACCCTTTACTAAATTCCAAAATTTTACTGTGCATTCTTATTGACATTCTTCACATTCAATGACTGCGTTGAAGTAGCGTACTGAGTTTATAAACTTAACTATTCTCAACAATTACGATTCACGGCGCCATGAGACGAAAACTGTCCTCTGATTAAAATTTCCAGCAAATCAGATATTGTCGTTGTGCTAAAAACAATGCCTCATTGTTTCGCATTATATATTTCTGTGAAAGCGCGCAGCCTACAGCCTGAAATTTCTACAATAGGCTACAGTTTCTCCATTGTAGAGATTCCGGCCTTATAGAATCGCGATTTCACAGTAAACATTAAATTTGATAAAAAGTAAGCTTTGGATTGTAGTGTAATTATAATATCTGATTATGATAGTTATTAAAGTTTAAACCCTAGTCTACAAGATATATGCGCAGGCAACACACATTTAAAAAATCCACTTGGTAAAAATAGTTCACAAAAATATGAAAGTATAAACTCTGCCTAATATGAATCAACACTAAAAAAAATTACAAACCCGTTCGGATGATACCCGTTCGAAGGATCTGGAAGGATTCCCCAAAAGTCAAACAAAGCACCACAAATTCCGATGGCCATTGATTCGCAGCTCAATGCAAATGATTGCTACTCAATTGGGTTGAGAGTAAAACCAAGAATGAAAATTGATGCACGCAAGAAAGTAAACAAAGCCAATACATTATCACGCCGGCGGCCATCTTGTATCGATGGCACTTCGATAGATCGACAGTTGTAAAATATGGGCGGTAGTTTGAAAATCATATCAGAGGATATGAAATACGTGAGAATGAAATCATAGCTATCATACCGCTTGCCACCAAAATTTACTCTCCTTGTTGAGATATTTCGCTGTGGCCATAGAAATATCTAACACCGATGAGGAGTGTTTATAATTTTCTTTGTACATCTACATCGTATTCATTGATGTGAAATCCTTTTAGTTTTTTTTAAATTTTAAATGGGTTTATTGTTTATGAGTGTTAATTATTTTCTATTGTCTATCATCTGTGAAGTTACATGTAGGAATATGGTTAATGGGTTCTCCCGTAAATAAATTTTTGCAGCAGGTATGATATGACAAATCTGCTATTAATGCGATATAGCATGTCCTCTGCAGGTGTGATGTTTAAGTCTATGCATAGAGAAAATCATGGCTAGTATGAGTTCACATAGCTCGTAAGTTTTATTCAAGCTTGCATATAGCATTGAAGCCAGAATTAGTTTGTCACAGCAAGTTTGCTGCAAACTTGCCGCGACAAGGTTGGTCGTCACAAGCTGATGACAACCCAAGGACAAGTACAAGCGTTTGCCGCAAGTTTGCATGCTAACTGTGTCCGCGATCGTCCTAGGGACAGGGTAGGCCCGGACCCACCCAAATTAGACAGAAACATTTAAGAATCGAAGTCCAAAGTTAAACTTCATTTGTGTTTTTTGCGTTCTTTGCCCAGATGATTTTCGGACTTAGTTTTTTGGCACCTTCGTTGAAAATATTCTAAATGGAATTGAATGACGAAAGTCAATACATCCCCAAAAAAGCTGTTTAAAACGCGATTCATGGACTTAAGAAGTTATTAAACCTTAGATTATGGAATTGGAAATCTATTAGGCAAATGAAAATATTGCCCACAATGTTGCAAAGTAACGTTGCCATTAAACGTTGTCCAAACGTTGCGTCAACGTTAACATTACAGTGCAACATTTGTAACGTTGCTACAACGTTGAGACAACCTTCTCTGCTGCTGGGGTGGATATTATCTTTGTAAGATGGAATTCTATAATTGCAATTTCTTGGTTCAAAAAATTACCCAACAATGTGCATGGAAAAAGTAAATAGGCAAAATTCTATTAATTACAATTTTATAAGCTTCGTGCAAGAGTTTTTTACAGGATTACAACATGACAATGATATAAATAAAACAAATTTATTTACAATTTAAATATCAACATATATTCTGTTCGACCTAATCTTTCACAATGGGACAGATAATAGACAGATAAAGACAAACTTTTTGCCAAATCTCCTTTCATGAATAGGAAATCACCACTTGAATTGTAAGTTCATAGTTGCAGATGCATTTTAAATATCAGTTTCCAACAGTGAAAACAGATAATTAGATATTTTAGAGGAGGAGACAAAATTGATAAATATAGTCCAAAACAAATTTTCTACACAAAGATAATCTTTCAAAATCAATTTTCTGCTGAAGCACAGACATTTTGTGCATGCCTCAGATATTTCAAAAACTATACATGAACATCGTAATACTTATCAATAATAACAAATATGGCAATATTTAAATTCACCAGATACATTCATTTCAATGGAACAAACAGTAACGTTACTTAACATCATATTTCACAAAGACTTTCTTTAATGCATACCTATAATACAGTTCAATGATGCATGAGCAAAGAGTAATTTTCGAAATTTTTATAGTTCTATAAAAATGAATAAGCAGTAAATAACACATCTACATTTGAATAGATTACTACCCAGAATTTAATTTGAAAGGAAATTTAATTTGAAGGAAAAGAACACTTCTTTGTAAGATTTAAAGATTCTTTTATAGTTAAATTATGATTTTAAAAATCACATCAATCTCAATTTGGCACCGCTGTCACAATAGATACTCAGCAATAAATTAGTATCAGATAAGGCCCTCTCTTATATATGTAATTTTATCAATGCAATTTGACTTTGGAATACATATCTCTAAAATGTTAAACACACAAATTATACTGTGATCCCAGATTTTTTTACATTAAGAACATTGCCTCAGCATTTTTTTAGATCAATATTCACAACACACAAAAATATTAATTCCCTGTAAGCATTCATGAGCTTTAGGCATGTTTCTTTGCTAGCAATGGCAATCAAATCAACGCTCTAAGTGACTGCCGTATAGTGATGAATGCCAGGGACTCGTTGGCAAATTCGCAGGTATGCACTTAAAAATTTGTAAAAAAAGCCTAATATATGCATTTTCTGAAGGTAATTATTTTTTTTTCATGTGCCCTCAATATTTACAGGTATGTAAAACCATGACAGATACTAAAAAATAGTTACAAAAGCTACATGAGGCAGAAAAAAGTAAAAGTGTAAATAAACGCAGCCAATAGATTGGCCCGGTGGCACTGTTTTAATGGATAAAAAGCACAGATGATTTCAGAATGAGACGTGGATCAATTTCATATCATAATTGAATCAGACAAAGAATGCAAATATGCAAATATTTACAATCAATAGTTCGGTTACGCATTGTTTTGATATAATGCTCATACCACGTGCCTGACTGATGAAAATTGTGCATATGCACGCTAGGGAATCAATGCCCCTGCATCTTAAACTGGATTTTTACACATGTTTGATCATAGAGGCATAACTCAAGTGGACATTTTAATAATAACTGCCAAACATTAGGAATATTTTTTAACATAAATCAACATAAATATGTAAAAACCTTCATATGCTCAAAACAGTCACTATCACAATCACATCATGAGCTTAAGTATATACTTGAAATAAATTCACCTTAGCACATTTGTTGTTGAACAGGAAACCAATTTGCAAGTAACAATGGAGTTTCATTATGTTTGAAATTACATTTATGCTCACAAAATTTACTCCTATGCTGCAATAAAGTAGTTTCCTTCATCAAAGAAAACGAAAGGCATTGATTGCAAATCGTTACCAACCATTAGTGTATTCATAATACACAAATTATTTGGCTTTTGAAATGCCGGTTTAGACGAATGGCAAGGGTCAAATTTTATCCTCACTTGAAAAAGGCCAGATTGGCGCCCATGCGATGCCACTCCACGTGACGTCACAGGGACCTAGTTTCTACACGAGAGGATAGGAGTTTTACATCGTCTGAGGTTACCAATGCATGCATGAGGCACAGAGCTCAGGGAAACTTGTCTTAATTATCACCTATTAAAACTAGTTATTAAAGCATTCCGACGAGGGGGTCTTGAAAGCTCGAGACCTGCTCCGCTTAATTTCATCTCCCTAACTTCATCTTTCACCCTGCCATCGTTCCAATGGCGTGCATTCATCGATCACATTCATGCGTGACGACAATGATTTTAATGTATTTAGTGGCTGAGCAACATCTTCCTGCTGCCCCTGCCTGAAGACACAAGCGTGGATGTTGTTTATTGCCCACGGAGGCCACCTCCATCTCATCGAGGCCACCTCATCTGCTGGGTGGCAGGCTCCGCATTTGCCATGACACCTTCCCACCACAGACTGACCATCCTGTGTGAGGAGAATCAAACACTTATTTCCATGTGCTTTTTACAAGTAGGCGTGCGAACCCTCCCCTATTTATATCTTTCACGGTTTGTAAGTTTACTTTGTGACACCTTACATCTGCTGGCAAATATCTTGGAACATAGTAAATTCCAGTTAATCATACTAGATAAACCTAAACCAGTTTCAGCCCTCACATATCATTCTCAAGATGAAACACCTCATGATAATGGCATATAATAATAGACTATGGAATGACAGATTAATACAACATAGTAATAAAGTGTATAACCTCTTGAGAATTACATACGACAGTTAAAACAAGGCAAGGTTTACTTAATGAAGCTGTGTGGAACATACAAAGTTACAGAATATTTATTTAACCCCCAGAGCTTCTATTTTTTTCTTAGTTCATCAATGACATAAACACTTTTCATGGTTGTTGAATATTTCATCTTTGCTTAGTTAAAAGCGGTGAAATTAATATTAAGTGCAAAAGCACAAAATTCCCGGGTCCCACAAATGAAACCACAGATCTTTGGTTTTTCAGGCCACAGTGGCGACCCAGGTTCATTGGGTTCCATAGCAAATTACCAAGGTTCATCGTACTAGTTGCTTCATTTGGGCCGTTGGGATCCATCAAAGATCGATGCAAGATGTCCAAAATGCAAAGGAATGTGGACTTCCAAGAAGCCACACCAATGGTGTAGTCCATTTCAGAGCTAACCCCACAATTCGTGGTTATCATTGAAGTTATCTACTGACTAAGTTTAAATCAGTTCATTATCCAGTCAACAAGTGGCTGTAGGCTATGGTGGATGTGTTTGACAAGCATTGTGAGGTATATGGCATGATAATAAATCTCCAGAAAACGGTAGCTAAGAAGCATGAAGGTTTGCATGAAGTATTTGGTAAGGATCCCTTCTCTGCATGAATTTCCCTCTTCAATTCAAAATAAGGCAAACTCCCTTTCATTTTACCCAAACATATTCTTTGCTTCCTCCATCTCCCACATTTACACAGCATTCGCCCCTTCACTAAAACTGTTTTCAACCACCCTTCCCTGCTTAAAAACTTTCTCCATCCAAACCTTCTGTCCCCTCTATATTTCTTCTGGAAGCTGCCTATCCTCACCCACCATGACCAGCTCTTTGTCATTCCTCTACGTCCACTTCAATTTCTCCATTCTTCTCCACACCCACATCTCAAAAGCCTCCAGCCTTCTCTCGTCCTCCTTCTTTAGCGTCCATGTTTCCAACTCGTAAAGCATTAGACTCTTTACTAGCCTTTCCCATAACTTTAACTCAATTACCTCTCAACAGCTCTTTCCCATTCATGAATGTCTCTTTTGCTAATGCAGTTCTCTTTCTGGTGTCCTCATGCAGTATCTGTTGCCCGCTAATGCGCAGCTCAAATAGTTGAATTGCTCTACCTGCTCAAGTTTTTGCTCACCTCCCTTGTCCCAAGTCTTACATTCCTAGCTTGTGATCCTTTTCAAAACTGCATAACTACCTTCTTCTTACCTACCGTTTTCTGGAGATTTATTATCATGCCATATACCTCACAATGCTAGTCAAACACATCCACCATAGCCTACAGCCACTTGTTGACTGGATAATGAACTGATTTAAGCGTATCTTCCATCATATTAACTCCAGCTTCCATCTCATCCCAGGCCTCTCTTACCATTTCATGAGTCTACACATTAAAAAGCAATGACGAGTATTGCCTCGCTCCTTGGCCAATGTCTGCCCAACCTGATTCTCCATCCTCTCACTAGTTGCAAATAAGGCAAATAGCACAACAGTCTGAGCCTTGTACAAACTATGAATGAATTGCCTATCCCTCCAATCTGCCACTAAATATTTTCATAAGGATTTCTTATACAATTTCCATACATTCCACAGCAATTATGTCCACTATATTTAATCTTCCTGGCTTTTTCCTGCTATTTTACATATCCTCCACATACTACCTACTTCCATTTACTCTGAACCATGGGATGCTCAGATAAGGCCCTTAATTTTTGACATGGCTTGTATTTCTTTGCCTTCTGATATTGACTCATGACTTTAACTTTGCCTCTCTCTCCTGCTGAATTTTTTCCTTTTCCTCACACTGTCTTTTCCTTCAAGCCTCCCTTGCTGTCTCAGTTTCACATTGTAATCAATTATTTGTTTCCCCATACATCCTTTTGCTTTTCTCCATGTCCACACTTTTCCACTTCCTTCTCTCCTCCATTTCTCCTATAATTTCTCTGCTATCCAGGTTTTTCATCCTTCTACAACCAATTTAGCCAACTGGCTTCTTGGCAGCTTTTATTATTGATGGTTCACTCTAATCCCATCCTTCCTCTATTGTCTGCATTTGTCCAACCTCCTCGATACTATTCCACACTAGTTCCTCTATTTTATCCTCACTGTCCCATTCAGAGCTTCAACATTCCCTTTCCTTGCTGTTCTGGTATTCTTCAGTCCTTTGGATCCTTTAGTAGCATTTCATAAGAACCAGGTTGTAACCGGAATCTACATCAGCCACAGGGAAGCTGCGTGAGTTTTTCACTCTAGTCCTAAACCCCTGTCTTAACATGATGCAGTCTATTGAGTATCTGCCCATGTGCACCTCTGCCATTTGTAATAATTAAGCATTTTGCTTTAGTGATGAATTAGATTCTCCATAAAAAAATTTACTGCCTTCTCACCCATGTCATTTTGAATTCCTAATTTAAATTTTCCTATTTCGTTTCCATCTTTCCCTTCTCCGAATGTGTTGTTCCAGTATGTTGCTGTGTTGTTGCTCCTGCTCCTAATAAACTGGTTAAAGAACTGAATGGAGTCCGGCCGCCGAGAGTTGTCCCTTTACAGCCAGAAGGGGCAAGGGAATTTGGGGTAGGGGCAAGGGAAACGCCAAGTCACATGTGAACAAAAGGCTTCTCTGAAGAAAGGAGGGACAACGACCGTGAAGGAAGAATCCCTTTTTTTTCAGTTATTTGAGTAGCTTGTCTGTGTAGTTGAGGCTTATTTTGGTGAAAACATTGTATGACTAGGCTATGAGGGTTTGAGGTGCGTTTCTGAGACAGCAATTGGCTGCAAAATGTGCTGCAACCACATCCACCCCTCCTTTTGCCCTGCCATCAGACAGCTTCCACCGCCTGGACTGCAGTGATGGGCATAAATACAGTGGAACTTGGTTATAACATCATCAAAGGGACCTGAAGATTTTTAACGTTATATCCGAGTGACGTCATGAAAAAGCAGCCTTAAATCTGAGTGAAAGAACAAAGTAAAAACGTAAATGTTCTGCTATATGCAACACTGTTTACTGTGATGTGACTGATGATCTACCGTAACTAACGAAACAAGCAATACAATACAGTAGGCCTGTGTCAGTGGCCTTGTAGAACGTAGGGGTGGGAAGGGATAAGACCCAGGTATGCGTGACAGCCCCCGCTCCCTCCAGACACCAATTAGACAAAAGAGTTGCATCCCGTCACCAGCTCAGCGTCCTGCTTGTGACCTGTTTTTGCTTTTGATGTTTCTACACATGGTTTCTATGAACTTTGGGACATAATAGCCAATAATAGACACACTACCACTTTTCCAACCTAAGAATTGCAAAATGTTTGACGCTATACCCGAGCGTCACAATATTTGTTGACGATATAAACGGGTTTTTGTACAACATAAAATGTTAAATTTTGGCTATTCTGCATAAAATGTGACGTTAAACCTGAGTTGACATTACAGCTGATGCCGTTATAACCAAGTTCCACTGTATAAGGCTTTTCTCTCTCACAGTGGTTTAGTAAGCACTACCTCCATCTCCTGTGCCACAATGTGGAATTGAAACTCTAACACCAAGTTGAGTAAACACAGTCTGAAATATGGCTTGGTGGTATAACTGGTAGCATATCTCACCTTCAATTGGGATATCTAGGTTTGAATTCGATAAGCCAAATGATTTTTATGGCAGATTTCACCCTAGTCCTCCTTTTCCTATGACCCAGGGCTTGCTCTTAAAGACAGACATGCCCTCTTAAAATCACGACCAGAGAGGATTGCTTTGACACCAAACCATTAAATAGTAGAATAATTATCCCTTTTAGTGCCAGCCTATTTTGTCTGGTATGCTCAAGAGTACCAGGGCTTTTTTGGCAAATTTGCTGGTTTGAACTTAAACATTTATAGAAAGCCTAAAATGCATTCTTTACAATATCTGTCACATTCAAGCATGACATATACAACAAAATAGTTACAAAGGCTACATGAGGCACAAAAAATTAAAGGCTTGGGTGCCAAAAAAACCCAGCCAATAGATCAGCCCAACAGTGATGCAGCTAGGAATTAAGGGGTTTAGATGCCACTAATACCAGGGTGTGTGGCGTATGGAATACCCATCAGGATAAGTGGTAGGTGAAAGATTAATAAATTGCTGTATTTTTAGATAAATGAATCAAAATGGTGAGTTTCACGGCTTTCTGTGGGATATTTTATTAATCCTTAAACTATTCTATTAGTAATATCAATCCAATTAAGTAAAATGGATTGAACTTAAAAATTTCTCTGAAGCCTGGGAGGGTTTTATCCCTCAAAACACCCCCTTGCTGTGCCACTGCAGCCCTATATACTCTTGCACATATCTCCCAGGCTGATGGATAGCACTTTAATGGTTAATCACGATGAAGAAAAGTTAATAGCCATGCACTCACGTCTTTCCTGCTGACGTGAACAGCTGCCCCTGCTATGAACTGCTATGCACCCTGCTACTGCTATGAACCCTGAGTCCAGTACCCTTGAAGTTGATGCTGAAATGACCCTCAGGACAGTCTAGGGAGCTGTAGCAATCGCCCGCTTCCCCATAAGCCACTCTTGTACCATGGATCTGCCTGGCAAAATAGGTCAGTCATATCATCAGCTGGAAGTTAGCAGACAGCATTGCCTGAGGCACACACACATACAGTCACAGGTCTTATTGTAAAATTTTCTCTTTAGATTCAAACAATGGACCAAAAATTCAATGAGATGCTCATTAACTGTTCGCTTCATTTGAAAAATGAAAGTAATAATTTGTGGAAAAAAAACACTTTTTCGCCATTTTCAAATGTTTTTTTTTAGATGAAAACCTTGGATTGTTTTCAATGATTCTTGCATTTTTTAAGAGTGAAATCCTTCTACTTAAACCATGTGAAAACCAGAAGTTAGATGATGATTCTGTCATTTACGAAATCACCTGTTGGAAAAACCTCTGCCATGACCATATTTACCCCAACTTTCAATAGTTCAAATGGTGGATTTAAGGCATAATGCCCTTAATCAAGCACCACAGAACATTGATGGGGGGATACACCAATGAAATGGTGTTTCACTAAGAAAATATATTTTACATCAACCACAATAATAGATGCAGCAATACTTAGTCAATTCTCATTGATGTGACATTGATTCAGACGCGTAAGAAGACTGTCTTTGGAATCACCTTTGCCATTGAAATCAATGGTGCACCCACAATCGTCTCTTCGTAAACCCCCATCTGGGCATGAATTTGGCTTCAATAACCTGAGCACAAGGAAGAGATGATATGACCAAAATTTACACAATTTCCTGGCAACCTAAAATTAATCTTAATTATTAAATCTAATTTTAATTATTAATGATGTATCACAAACAGTTACAAATCTCTAAAATAAAGATATTATACCCTCCAATAAAATCTAAAATCAAAGAGAAATCTATTCATTCCTTGCCACGGTAAATAAAACACAAGTTTATAATAGGAGATGATGCAAGCAAAAATTTACACAATTTCCTCGATACGTAAAATTAATACATATATAATCTTATCTATTAATGATGTATCACAAAGAATTAAAAATCTCTAAAATATACAACACTGTGAAGTGAAAAATGATTTAATACAATTGTGATATTTTAAGCTAACTGAATAGGTACACTGGGTAACATGAAAACTTGATGGGAATCGAACCATAGACCTTACAGTAGGTCATAAATATAGAGAATGGAAATGAAAGGCTGCTTACCTTCTCCCATGGCCCCGTCTTCCTTCTTCAAACTTCTCTATTCTCCTTCCGTTGAAGTGTGTGGGTCAGCAGAGCATATCCTGGCACTGTAGGGCTTCTGGGAGAGAGAGCACTTGGCATCGTCAAGAACTTGCACCCCTGAGCCGCGACATCCGACTTCTCGAAACAGACGACCTTATCCAAAGGAGACATTGCACTGCAATGAATTGAGGACATGAAATTCATCATGTATGTATGTCACAACCTTTCTAGTAATGATTTTTGTGAAGATGGCAATGAATACGCCAGTTGCCTCTTTATGGCAGAAAAATACTGAAATCAAAACATACTAAAAAAAACACGATCATCCCTCTACTTACTTAGCCATTTCTTAAAAAATGTAATTAAAGCTTGGAAGGGCTAGTAAAGTTTAGGTGGTAAGCAATTTCAGGCAAGAATCATTCTATTTAAGTGAGAAATTTTTAAAATATACATTGGTCCATGGCTGGCACTTGATCTTGAACTGGTGATCATTTTTAACCACTAAGTTCTGAGCTACCCCACCATTTAGGACATTTCCAAAGAGTTTTACAAAAAGTAACTGTAGCTAGTTCCTTTTTTAAAACGGTAATTGGTGCATACTTCTAATTGTAACTAAAGTAAGCTACTTCTCCTTGGTCCTCCACCCATCTCAAGAAATCTCAGCCTAGATCTGTGAAAACCTAAGCTAAATAGAAGTCCACACAAACTGATTTAAAAATCAAAGTACGTATCACAAATAAAGTCACAAAACTTCTATGGATCATGTATGAGAGTAAGAGGATTGAGTGAAAACAACTTACCAGGCCCCACTCTCCATGCAACCACTTGGGACAGAGGGGAATGTGTGGGCACCGAGTTACATCACGTGGCTTTTCCGAGTGGGAGCAATGAGAATCGTTTGCATCTCTCCCATATTCGTTATGGCAGGCAACTTATCTTCAAACATATCCCCCAGGTCTCTCACCTTCTTCCCAACAGGTTTCTGAGCACTATTGGAGAGTAAATTATTTAAAAAATTCAAACATGGATGTTTATACTGTAAATGTCCTCTAAAATAACGATCTTCAAATTTTAATCAATTTTGGTTTGAGGACTGCCAACGTATTCCATGCTAGTGAAAAAAACCTTAATGCAACAGCATAATAGGAGCACATAGTACCTCAAATGTTTCATTAAAGTGTTCGTATTCCTCACCCGTTTAAAATCATCAGTTAATATATAATTGACCACTATAATTTACAAGAGGTATAGCATACATTTTGTCACAGCCACTCCCTTTTCTGACTTTGCCTCCTAAAATGAACCTTTCAAATGTAAAATATATTCAAAACTTGCAAACAACGATTGCAATAAGGCCACTTCTTAGCATGATTTTCATGATACATAGTATGAAGATTTGCAAGATGTTAGAATCCTCAGTTTCATCAAGCTAAATTCGAATTTTTCCAAGACCCTGTGAAAACTTCCCTGCAAAACAGAAATGCAGAATTCAATGATGTTGTCATGTAAAAGAAGTAAATAAGAGCATTTTAACAGCTAACTCCTCAACACCACCACAAGTTTTCTGAAAATCCCTTACACGGCAAAAATAATTAGTGTGACCTGTGGGCTCATGCATTTGTAATTTTAAGAAATGCAATTTTTTGTTTAACACTTTCAATGCTGACCATGTAAAACTCAAAATTGACCCCCGGTGCGGCTGTCGTTTTTTAATGCAAAACGCATGCATGGGTGCCAAAAGAGCTGGGAAAAATAATGAAAAAATTTTCTTGGCCCTAATTTGTTAGCTATGAATTTTTTTATTTATGACGTGATATCACGTCACCCGCACAGTGGGATATAAACGTAATGCGGGTTGCATACTGTCGGCTTTTTCCCCGCGCCACCGTTTTCTTTCAATTTTTTTGTGCGCTATGTATCCAAGAAAATACGAGGAAAATGAGTTTGCAATGTTCTACTGGTATCGCCATTGGTATTTTGCCACTGCCATAGGGAAATTTTTGGCTTAGATGAATGTATTGCAAGTTATAAATACAAGGAGTTTCCGTGAACAGCTGTTTGATTATGATGGTAGTTCTGGGCAAGATATTTCGGCGTATTCCTTGTACTAGAAATCCTAAGTGTCGGGGTAGGGTTCTATAATATTGAATAATTTTTACATTTTCCTCTGAAGCCACTATTCTCGACACAAATTCCTTTACTCATTTCTTGTTTTCAGCTCCAATTCCTTTCTTCACATACGACTAACTGTAAGCATCAGATATTTAACGAAAATGGTTTTCACATACCATTATGTAGCCCCTTCACTGCAGGTGCTTGAGATGGTTGGCACTCCGCTTTCGAGATTATTTTCCGACGGTGTATTAGGGTGTCTCTTCACGTGCACCACTCCTGCCGGCTGTTCTAAGGTTGGACGGGGTACGGAGATGAAGCGAGGGGTGAGAGTAAAATTTAGTCGGTCCGCTTGTAAGAACAAGGAATAGCTTTTTCGGGAGTGCCATCGGCACATCAAAAAGATGAGGAAGGTATGAGGAAAGATTTTGATGACACGTGTCCTTTTTGGGTCGTTGGGGTGGAGATTCCGGTGCCGAAATAATAATGGATGTGGAAATAGAAATAATCAACCCATAACTTCCTCATTACTATCTTCTGAACTCAAGCAAATGACATATTTATGCAATATGATGTGACCGAGTTAAAAGTTAATACATAAAAACTGGAACTAATAGTACCTATTTACAAGCAAATATCTCACAAGTAATCTTCATTTAGGCCACGTATCGCGGTTCTGACTACGAATATTCTGCGAAAATCTGAAAATGATGTAAATTTTTTCAGCTATAATATTTTTTTTCATTTGGTGCATAATAATATCAATTCGAGTAAACCATTCAATAATACGTATTGCTAGGAATAGATTTTCAGCATCTATGCCCATTATTACGTACCCGATTACCGAAAGCAACGTTTTATTTCTAATTACACGAGGGAAAAACTAATTCCATCGTGCTTAGAAATCTCTAGTTACTTCTTATTTATGAAGCAGCCCTAGTCTATTGAAAAAAGGAATCACATGACATGAAAAAAATATTATATTTACCCAAAACAATTTCATTACAATCGAAATGATAACCATTTTCAAATTATATATTACATACAACTACGTACAGCCATGTATGTTTTACCAATGTAGGAAATACCTCTCTCACAAATTTTATAACAATATATTTAGCCTATAATGCTATTTGCAAAATATGATACAAAAATATATAATACTATTTATGCCTTCTGATGAAAGAAAGAAAAAAGCTCGGGACAGAGTAGAGGAGAATCCTTGAAGCCTGTGTAGATATCTGCGGTCTCTTTCCTACGCCCGAGAGTGCTTGCACCGCAATAGTGCAATATTGCACCATCGATACTTCTTTCTGCCTCTTGGATGAGTTCAGTGAGTGGGATTGAGATAATGATGGTAAAAGTGGCTTGGGATAAGGAATGTAGGATGGAAGAATAAAGGATCTAATGACAGAAAGACGGAATTTATAAAGGGGAATCTTTTAGGCGAGTTCACGATACATGAAAAAGCGTGCATAGTTTCAAGAAGGAATTATTAGGGAATCAATGGAGGAGTGAAATTAATCTAAATTGACTGATAATTTGAGGAAACCTTCAGGCTCTGAATCGTTTTGGCCGGTGTTCGGTGAAAAATGAATAGCTTGAAGAATGCTAAAGAATCAATCACGACTCATGAAAGCAAAGCAGGTCAAACAAGATAGCAATGCTCCATTAGTCGGATATATTGGTTATAGGAATACCTACCTTGTGAAATATTAGGCCTATGAAGGTAAAACTCTTCATAGGTCACTGTTTCCAATTCCTAACCTATTCTTTCGGAGACTACAAGAAAGTATGTCTGTATACGAAAGAGGGTGTCTGGGAAAAGGAGACGCAAAAACACTTGGGTCGTTGGAAGGGGGTGGAATGGTGAGAGCTGGGTTTTCTATGAAAGTGATATTTTGAGGGGTCACTGAACTACAGGTCCACGGGTCTACCGCAAAGGACGTTGGGATGGAGAAGGACTGACGGTATTGTTAGAAGGTTCAGGGAAAGAATAGGACAAAGGGGATGGGCCAGGGATTGACAAAGGGATCGGGAGTAGGAGGAGGCAATGGAGTACCTGAATGTGAGGGTTCAACCTCCTCCCCACCCTCCTCTCAAAATTTCTAGCTCGGAGTCTACAGAGAATGCCTGATGCCCATCTCTTCCAGGAGCTCCCTCTATCCTCCTTCGTGTAAATTCGCCTAGAGAAGGCAGAGAGCTAAAAAAAGGAAGAATGGAAAAAAATATCTATATCATCGCTAAATATTATAAAAACGTAATAAACAATTAATAAACACACATAATTAAGTTCCAGATAGTAAATACATATTACTTGTAAAGTATAACTCAAATAAAATTTGTTATACTCACGCATTAATAGAAATAAATGAAAATAATAGCATAAAATACAGGGGAAAATGAATGGAAATTGGCTTACCTTAAGATAAAAGAAAAAATTTCTCCCGATCCTCCCAGGAAAGGTTGCTTGAAACGGCGTTCACAAATACGCTGCTAGATCCCTGCTGAGCAACTTAGAGTCGAAAAATGTCATAATAGAACTGAACCGAGCTCTTACAGAGGGCCGGAACCCTCGGGGTACGCATGACGTGTTATCACGTCATCAGCACCAGGGGATAGCGCATCATGACGTGATATCACGTCATGCCGCACTCAAGGTGTTAAGCACTATTGTTAGCTAATTGGGAGGGATCCACATAAAGTATGTGATCAAATTTTAAATTAAAATCTTTCAAATTCATATTACCAACATCACTGTGGAAAAAGAAAAAAAAACAATATATTTAGTACACGGCAAATGGGTAAGGAAAATGATTTTTCCTTTGCCTTATTATTATTGCATAAACTAAGTGCAGAATGCTATATCTGTCGAGGTACTATGGTACCACTTGAGTTTCCCCAAATGCTTGACCCCAGAACATTTGGCAAACACCATATTAAGGAGAATCTCAATTTGAATTCAGCCTGAATAAATCCCTCTAAATAACGTAGTTTACCCTCCAAATTAATGCATACTAAGCACTTTCCATTCACGGCTCATTGCAAGCTAGTGAAAACTTTGTATACTTTCTCAGGACGGTTTTATACATGACCATGGTTTTGTCAAATAGTTGACATCATCAGGCATTGAATCATCCTGTAGAGGTGTTCAAAGTTTTATTCCAGTTGGCTGGTTCAACATGAATTATAAATTCCCCAAAGTTACATTAGAAACCATCTTATCAGTACATGAAACGTGGTTCCTAATCACACTTACAGGTCCCCAGAGTTCAACTCCCAGCGATAATTTAGACTCGTCCTTGGCAGCGGGAAGGAATAAGAGTCGCGAATGTCAGCAGAGTGACTCCATCGCGATGAGGGTGAGGGTGGGGGGGGGGGGGAGTGCGAGGAAGCAAAAGGGCCGTGGATGGAGAAATCAGAGGCGAAGACGACAAAGACGGGTGGGCGGTGGGCACTGGTCCCTGCAAAAGACAATTGAAACATGAAACCAGGAGAATTACCACCATGGGATTTAAGTGAGGTGACTGAACAAAGGCTTCACAAGAGGGACAATTGCAGGAAAAAATAAGGATAACTTTAAAAGAAGCCTGACAAACACAAAATTTCCTTTTATAAGCAAAGAGGTATATACAAAAATACAGAAATTTATTAAAACATCATTATGGGGAACGATGATGGGCAGCTGAATGACATAAAAATAATTTTTAACACGCAAAATGCCAATATTTGCTCAAAAAATCCATATTTGCCTTCATTAAGCATTGTACAAAGTGAAGAAATTGAGTCAAGTGTCATGTGAAATCATGAAGTATTCTTAGGAAACACCTGTGGACCTTATCTACAATAAATGGATTTCAAAACAATACCCTTTCTTGAAATCCCTAAAAGAATTGAAAGAAATTATCACATATTCCCATGGAAGAAGACAAGCCTGCAAGAAGGAATATCATACATACAGTGAGTCCTCGTTCTACGTCACCCCGTTTAACGTCATTTCGCGATAACGTCACGAAAATTTTATGATCGTGATTCGTTTATCGCCCCTTCGCTTCGCGATAACGTCACGTATTTTAAATTTCGTGCGAGAAAAAAGGTGAAGTGGCAGGCTTTACAGGTTTTTTGTTTCGTGGGCGGAAATACGGTCAGTCTATTCAAAGTGTAAAACGGTGTGTATACTGTTAATTGTGATTACGGTTTTGGCAAATTTTAGCATCAGAGACATTTCCACGACAATGTCCAAGAAAACAATGTTCACAATAATTTTGGTTCCTGCTACTGCGACGATGTTTCAGCGATGATGATGCCTAGGCGACATCCGCCCGCCTCAATTAGCAATTAAAACCATCTCTTCGATTTCATAATCCCAGTTTGCCTGCCCTCGCTCATTTGCGCCATTTTGATTTCGCTCCTGACCGGTCCGAAAAGAAATTCTCGTAGCGAGGGTAGGGCCTATGGACCGGAGCACCGGATCCCTGCTCTGTAGTGTCTGGTAGCATTCATTGGACCGCACTATAGCTAAGCCGAAAAGCAAATGCGGGGAGATACAAAAATGGAGAAGGATTTATGTCACTGCTGCTATTGTCATCGATGAAGACAGGAACTCGTATTTATGCCATAGTTTGGCATTCCCATCGTAAAAAATGCCCCAAATATGATATGCTAAAATTTTTTCGCATAGGAATTGTGAGGTCTATGAACCGATATTCAATTTTTACATTGTTTTTATGGGATATTATGCTTCGATTAACGTCATTTCGTTTATCGTCACATTTTTCAGGAACAGTAGGTGTAGTTAAACGAGGACTCACTGTACTGGGCCTACTTCTAAGATCTCCGTGGAGATAAATTTTTTTGTTGGTATGTATTTAAGCTTGATGTGCTTTATCCTAGAAAGAGTTGGACTCAGCCTTATTTCACTGACATTTCTTGGTTGAAAATTTTTTATTAAGAGCAGCAAAGAATTCTAAAAAACAAATGAATAAAGGTTTTTGATGAGATTTTTATGCCAGAATTTCTGATGCCATTGAGACATCCATTTTCCTGCCTTTCATGACTAGATGTTATTGGAAGCATAAGAATTTCAGATGTAAAGAGGAATTTACCTCTCCTAGAATCCAATTATCTATCTTAGAGTAACTGCAAGGACCAGCAATACATGGCTGAACATGTACAGGAATTCCATCATTTCGGTCTCCGCCCTGTGTACGGTAATATATGCTTCAGCGACAGCTTTTCCTTCAAGTTTGCACCAATATGGTCGGCCTTGCTCACCAGCTCCACATGTCACAGAGCACTTGAAGGAATCAAATGACGTTAGAATTATAGCCACAGACTCACTGAAGAACTTTTCCACACAGCACACACTCAGCTGTAGAGGCTAGGTATATAGATGGTATACATATTCAATGGGTATACAGTAGAGGTTTGGGTGGGGATGTAGACCTTTCGTATCTATATACAAAGCATCAACAATAGCTCTACAGTGCATCTACCAAAGATGCAAATGTCGTCTACGCAGTATCTACTGTAGATGGATGGAAAATGGATTCTGTATACAGAATGCATACCTTTGGCAATATATATGGTTTACATAGTGTAGACAGTCTGAAGATTTTATATTTGAGTAATTTCCTTATTTTTTAGCATCATCTAAATCCCCCAGTACATATAGTACTTTTTACCACTTTTTTTCATTTTATACACAGTACTCTGGATAAATAAAATCTAAAACCAAGAGTACAACTTCCTTTGGTATTTGCCAAATACAGTAAGACCTTCTGAAAACATTTCATTCAGAGAAATTTTGGTTAATAATCAGAAAATTTAACATGTTATATTAATAATGTGCGATAGAATTCAGGTCAGGAAATTAAATGGCAAAAGAAAGTTATGTAACAGGCTAATCAAAAAACTTAACGGTAAACTATCCTAATGGGAATTAAGTCCATGATTTTGGTAGCAAAGCTATAGCGACTGAAAAAGCTCATCAAAGTCATCAGTAAAACTTACGCTGGCCATGAAAAGACAAAAAATATGAAAATAAGGCTGGAAATCAACCAAGAGCAATGAGGAAGCACATTTGATTGACATTATAGAGGATGTAGGGCAATGAAATATGGGGACATTTAACAGTAACAGGAGAGAAACCTAGACAACTTTGAATTGAACTACAGACAAAAAATTTTTGACTGTCAATTTATTTATATTGTATATGACATATAATAGTATGTCTTGGTGTCAATGGAATTCTCAAAATTGAAAAGTTGACGCTGAGGTGGACGTTTCTTCACTCATTGCATTGTTTCTTCTGCCGCCTAGCCTTCTCCCTCCGTTTCTCCTTTCCAACATCTGTGCGGGACTTAGCCAGCCTGAACCACTCACTCAGTGAATGTTTGATTGCTGGCATATCAATAGGAGAGCTGCCAACTGCTTCGACCTTACTTTGCATTGCAACTGAAAGAAAGATATTCCATTAAAAATTGCAAGCGGTAACTTTGTGGGGCATTTATACTGTCCTACTCAAGCCAACATAACAAATATTGCAGCCATCAAAGACTATATAATGCTATGCTCTTAAAATGCGAAATGCATACCAAGCAAAACATTGATAGTTTGAGGAAAATTTTCCTTGCTTTGAAAAATTTCTTTTGCTCCTTAGCAGATAGATTACCAAGAAGTGGGAAGCTTGCTCTGTTTTGAATGTATTTGGTCTGAAATAGAGTAACAAAAGTAAATAAAATATCCCACTCAGCTTTCTTAATTTCTATATAGTTTTATAAGTAGTTTAAGCAATAATTAAAACTATCAAGTCTGGGCTTTTCACATTTGTGAGTATTCTACAAAATACTTAAAAATCTTTTATCCTGACATGTTAACATGTTACATAGCTAATTAATTATTCTTAAATGATTAGAACTTTGAAGTGATTCCATTAGCCACATACCAAGTACTTCCTGAATGCCAAGCTAGATGACAGTTTCTCTTCAACTCTCTTCAGGTCTTGCACACTACGATTTGGGAACTGGAACTCTTGCTCAAATATTAGGTCATCCTTGGTCTCCCCATTGCTTGATGCCCCTTTGAGTCTAGCTACTTGATCTGATAGAGAGTCTAACTGCTCCTTTATCTCTACCATATCTACCCTAAGGATGGATACAATTTCATTCAGCTGCGCCTGGACCTTGGCTATATCTGGGGAAAGCAAATACAACATTAATCACATGCTAAAAATTATACTTAAATGCTCAATGACATATCACACATATCATACCCAGACGGCACAGAACCCTCCGTATCTAATTCGTATGTACATAGTACCCATTGACTACGGGGATACTGTGCCGCTCCGTCGCTTTTCATCAATGGATAATTTCCATTCGCGGCCTGTTGACGAAGCGCGTGCGCAGCATGTGAATGTCCGCTACGAAGCACGTACGATAGGATACAAAGCGCGCAGGAACACAGCACTCAGGCTAATCTCAATCGATTAGGTCGAAAATTAGATATATATCGTAACTCGCACGATCGAAAAATGTATCGAACGCAAAACAATCGATAGCTACCGACCGTAGCGAGAACCTTAATACGAATTATTATGAATTGTAAGTTCTCAACAGGTAAATAATACTATATCATGGTATTTAGAATTCATGATACAGTATTATTTACCTATTGAGAACTTACAAAACTTGTTCGGCCACTTAAATAACTGCGAAAAATGAGATTCTCAACGCTAATTCACGCATCCCCAGCATCCAGCATTCTTAAGTGGCTCGTACTTACTTGGAAACCTTGAGATGTTACCAACCACAATGATATTTTCTATTGTCAAGTAAATTCTTATTAATTTTGACACTAAATAAGACATCACATAGCCCACGAGCATTAAAAACCTTACCCTAAAGACTGACGAAATAAAATTTTTAAATAAAAATTGCCGATGAAACAGGATTGCTGACACATCTGCTATTAGTACGATCGAATTCATCAAAATGCAAGCAAAAATTAACGTATAGTTCAGTCTCAGCTACTAAAACTTACCCATATCAGGCGCTAAAGTATTTGAAAAATTATTTGGGATGAGTAAAAGTCTCTAGGTCACTGCAGTAAATGTATCAACCTATTAAAAATATGAAAGTCCTGCCAAATCACCAGCATAAACACTTGTAAAATAAAACATGGTATCTCTTAGATCACACCTCCGATTTTATACTTACTTTGCATGAAGTCACCACCACAAGAAATTTTAAAGAGGCAGGAAAGAAAAAACCCACAGAAATACAATACATATATTATGTATTTTCTATTGTCAACCACAATAATATTTCCAATTTTCTCTTCTATCCCACGTCTAATTTAGCGAAACAATTACTCTTATTCTCTTTCGAATAAAAAATTATTTAAAAGAGGACTGGTCGATACATAAAAACTATCTTCAATACTTTCTCCGATGAACGTCCACTATCACAGCATCAACTTGCACAAATCAAATCCACATCCACAAACATGTCACTTCTGCCACAATGGCTGTCTTCTTGGCGACAGGTAACAGTGAAGCAATGGTACCTTCCTCCAATCTGGGCACCTTCAATTCAGCAAGAATTTTCTCCTCGTCTTCTCGTCCAAGGCCACAGATTATTTTCTGATATCACAAGGTGCGATGTGAAGCTCACACACCTAAAATTAATAAATACAGTCGGATCCGGATTTAAGGTCTTCGCATTTAACGTTTTTCCGCATTTAGCGTTTATTTTTTTGGGTCCCGATTCATTCCCTACTAGGACAATGTAAAAATTATCCGTATTTAGTGTTTCCGCATTTTGCGTTTTTCCGCATTTATGGTCGTAAAAATTTGTCCCGCTCAAGATTTTTTTGCCCGATTTAACGTTTTTTTCATGACGGTTCATCCAAATCTTCGAATTTATGCTCATCAACAAGAACAGTCTCATGAAAGTTTACCAAGAGTCGATAGAATCTACCGGGGAACGCTTCTTCAACTGCTGTCTTCCGCGAGCGCAGCGCTGCGACCTTCAACTGGCAAGTTGGGTGATTTGTCTTCTCGTAACGTTTCGCTCCCCTTCTGATCCAAACACCAGGCACTTTTTGTATCAGATCCAATCTAATGGAGCAAAGTCATCCCTTAATAACCTCGAACTACCTTATCCTTCACTTCTTGAACTTGACTTCGATGATACGTGACGACTGATGACACGAGTTATCCTCCGAGGGCCGCTACAATAATGGTTTTCTCGTTATGTTTTCAATTAATGCCTTATGCCCCTTTCAACTCTACTCCCTACGGGCAGTCGATTATTAGCCCAAAATTTTTTCAGTCGGCTACTTTCTCTGTTCAAAAGAGGCCCAATATCAATTGCGCAGTTCACTAGAAGATTCTTTCTATAATCCATTCCAAGGTCAGTTTCCACGGAGGAACAGCGAAAGAACAGAGGAAGTGTTTCCCCTGTCATGACCGTGAGTGAGAGCATTCTTTCCCTACGGAACAACATTATTTTACATCGTAATTTAGATATCCCGGAGCCAATTTATCGACATGCGGCTGGTTGATATCGCTGTCGATTCAAAAATATTTATCTGGTGCTAATTAATGTCAAAAGAGAATGACAATCGGAGTTTTGAAGAACTATCACGGTCCATGACTCTAAATTAATCGCTCATGCTGGAAAAAAATCACCGCATACTCACGGTAGAATAGATGAGCGCGGAAAAATACGAAAATCCGGCAGGTATCCCTTGGTGGTTGACTTCGACATCATAACCCTGACGAAATTGCCAAACTCCAGAGGCACTGACAATTTTTCGGATGAAATCCAGTTCTGTTGAAGATTAAACCTTTTCACTTAACAGAGTTTAGCTACTCGTAATTCAAGGTCCAACCAAATTTTATTAAAAGCTGCCGAGAAACAAGGCGAGTCGGAGTCAAGGTGATCAGCGCGCCGCGTAAGCAACTTCTCCCGGCTCCATTCGACCCGCATAAGGCCGCGGATATATGACAACGAATCTGGTGTTATCATCGAGTTGAATCACCATCGACTTGCACGCATACTAAAATAAGATTCTACTTCTTTGGATGACCTCGAAATCCAAAACATGCGCATAGGAGGCTTTTTAAAGGCTCATAAATCCCTTGTTTCGCCGAGGCAACAGAAAACGTTAAGTAGGCAAAATTCCAGAAAACCTCCCTTTTACTAGATATTCGGTAGTTGAGAATTCGGGATTAGCAATCTTCTGCTGTCCCTTTATTTCACTCATTCCTCATGATTTTTAGAGTTCCTACTTACACCTTTTCTTATTATATTAGAAATGCTATAGTCACCTACATGTCACTTTTACAGAAAAAATTCTAAATTTCATCGAGACCACTGAAATATGCATAAAAATGGAATCACTAATGTCCATAATAATAATCTGTGTGGGAATGATTTTCAGTTGATGTTTATTAGAATTTTCTTAAAATATTTCATTAAAACAATTGTCATCCTCTCATTACTCATTTTTACAACCAATTTTTTCAGCTGATTCCTGAAAAGTATTATCCAACCTTCATAGGGCAGAGAACATTTCATTAAAGAATTTTTTGCTGAATTCAGCACCTTTTAGTTACTTAAAATAATATTTTTTATTCATAAAAAGCCATTCCAATCATTACAGACCCTAAAACCTGAAAAAAATGGCAGGTCCTCATTTAGTGTTTTTCCGCATTTAGTGTTTTAAATTTTGTCCCCCCTGAAAAACCTTAAATCAGGATTCTACTGTACATGATAAAATACCATGTAACTTATTAGGTCAAATCATTTCCAATTTTTGGTATTTCTGCATGAGAAATCAAATTACTAGGCTTGTAAATATAGTAAATATTTGTATGCCTGATATTTTTATTGTTTTAAACTATAGCATAAGATAATTTGAAATGATGAAAGCCGACGTGTAATACACCATAGGGCAAGCTAAGAAGCAATATTCGATCCTATAAACTTGGCAGCTTATTCCTAGTTTCTCCTTTAACCACACGTTTACCGAATGAATTAATACAAAAAGACAACTAAAATGCAAGAATTTTCAAAAGAATTGCTGCTACAATATTTTGAATCACCATTTTTAGTACTGAATAGTACTATAGTACTTCAGTACTGAATAGTTCGGGATGTTGATGCATCAACATCCCGAAGACACTTCTGACTTAAAATTACATCTAAATAATTACAGCGAGAAAGAGTACATACCTCACAGTTTTTCGTAGGGGTGAAATGTTTTCTTCTTATCGCCCAAATGCACTTCTTCTTCAACTCAGGATCTTTTGGAAAGCTAAAAACTTGAACCATGTCCCGGAGTTTCCATTACATCCCGACAATACACACACGAAAGGCATTTTTAACAAAAATATCTCACAAACACGTTTCTGAAGCCCAGTGAATGAAATTAAAGAATAAGGGAAACTTCACCATTACCAGACACTCTATTTTTCACAAACTTAACCACAAAAATCCCTGAAAAGTGGTGAGACGTGACGTAAACGATGCAATCTCCAACGGCTGGTGCCAGCTTGTGAAGGCATGTGATCTTTCTAGGAGGATATGGCACGATGGCACCAGATGGCACCACCCGCGAAAGAAAATAGTCCCAGACCGAATACAGTTTTATCGATGAGATACAATTTTATTGATGCATATGAATTTGCCAGTCCTCTTGCATCTTTTTTCGTCATTAAAAGTATTGGAAGATGGCTGAAATTAAGAAGACGAAAGTATTTTTCAAGGATTTAACCGTAGTTCAGCTGAAGGAACAGCTTGCTGGCTTTGGTATTTCTACAAGGGGAACAAAGACAGATTAGTCTCTGAGGCTGGAAGACTATCTGAGGAAAGAAAATAGAGATACTGACAGCTTCTACGTAGAAGTGGAGCAACAACTATCATCGGACAATGAGGAAGTAGGTGTCAGAGAGGTGCTTGCTAGTGTAATGAGTTTGGTACAAAACTTAGGCATCCAGAGGCGGAATTCTGTACACCGTACCGACGATTGTCGGTGTCGGTAAGCCGGTCCTACCGATAAGTCTCGGTACGAGCGATTCAGGTGACACGTTTTACTGACGATTGTCGTTATCCCACCGACAGTTGTTGGTAAACCCGTCAGTACATACCGACGATTTCAAAACGCTCGGTAGGACCTACCGACAAATTTTTAGCAACATGGCGCACTTTTGTTTACACTTTTCGGCCTAAGCTAACTATTTTAAATCATAATATACGACGCTAGATCCGTGGAAGCGCTCTAATTGTATGTTATTTATAATAAAAATGATTGATTAAACACTTGAAACGTAAAATTTACATAGTGGGAGCAGTATTTAACTTTACCAATGTTACACGTATATAACATTATGCGTTCCAATAGCGTAAGGTATTTTACATTATAAATATTCCGTAATTTTAAGTATGTAATGTATTGCTTTGCTTTTAAATTACTCACAACAAGACACGATAGGTATCTATTGTTGATTCGTAAAGTTTGGATCCGAAATTAATTTATATTTTCAATAAAAACGAATGCCTATTGATGCACTTTCAATGAATTATATACGTGGACATTTCGTTCACTTTCATATTAACTTCAATACCCTATGTGAGCATCTGAGAATGGGGTTTATACAGTAAAACCTCTATGTAGTGAACCTCTTTACATCGTAAACCTCCATACTTCGTACCAACCCTCTGGTCCCGTCAGATTTACATGTAAATTTATAGGCAAACCTCTATATAGTGAACCTCTTTATCTCGTAAAACCTCCATATATCGTACCAACAAGACAGCCCCGAGACGGCCTAACTACCTCCGCAAATCGTACCGAGACAACTAGAGACCATTAATGCAGCCGCGATTACCTACATGGAATGACATTTTCAGCGATAAATGTTTCACGCTTATTTTTTTCTTATACACCTTTAATAATGTTCACGTTAACCAATAGTTAGGGCATCCAACTATCCTAATAATATTAAGTGACGGTAAATGAAGACAGAACACATCGTTTTCTCTTGAATCATGGTCAAAATCGCGCGATAGCACTCGCTTTCTTTTACTGATGGCTTTATTTTCTTGTAAGTGCCTACATACTATGTTCAGTTAATAAAAGAGGCGACCAGCGCAGCCTATAATCACTTGCTGACGGAAATATTTCAACTAACTTCACTCCCATCCATGGATACAGAATTACTCGACCGCATTGCTACTTCCGCTTCTAAAATTAAAATATTTCAAGAATTTTCCGCGACTTGAAATTAATCAAATACAGTTTCGCAATTATTTTATTCCCATATTTCCCGGTGTAGCACTTTCTTGCTACCGCCTTGGTAATTTTTTCAATGCTTTCGTGAACGATCGTAGTTTAAAATTTATTGCGCTTAGCGACAGTCATATGTCTTGCCTGCGTATTTATGCTGCGAGATCTGACTATTCCATCGGGAGTCCGGGACGTCAATTTCTAGCAATACTGAACGAACATCAATCCATGCGCGGCAGTGTTAGGTGAAGGAGGCAGCTAATTAGCTGATACGCGGTAGGGCATTGAAATTTTTTACCGTCGCCGCCGCATTCTTAAGTAGTTCGCCCAGCATTCTCACCTGGAAATCACGTCCTTTCGCAGACCAAGCGTTTCTGTGTGCCCTCGACAGAGTTTTTCTTCGGAACGCTACGTGCATTGTATTTTGGAGAGAGGGAATTCAACAAAATTTTCAAAATTACGCTCAATTTTTTGCCGCAGTCACGTGTTTATTTTTTTATAATCTTTAACAAGTCACATGTTATAAGAATGATAAATCAATTCTAAAAGATATATTAATGAGTATTTTCATATATTCCTAAGTCGTCTTCTCTGCACTAGATGCTTAATTACATTTGCTCTCTCCTCAAAATGTGGTTAGATCCCTACCTAAAAAGTTAAGACCCATCAATCGAGCCTAAATAAACTACCGACTGAAAATAATCGGAGCACTATAATTGGAATGTGTAAATATTATTTTCACAAGGTAAATAACTTTCTTAAATCTACTTCAAGCAACATGTTCACTCCCCCGCAAAAACTAATGTCTCTGTTGCCACTTTTTA
The DNA here is from genome assembly GCF_921293095.1 of Ischnura elegans. Taxonomy (NCBI): domain Eukaryota; kingdom Metazoa; phylum Arthropoda; class Insecta; order Odonata; family Coenagrionidae; genus Ischnura; species Ischnura elegans. The sequence continues at coordinate 11,585,926 of NW_025791658.1, read as the reverse complement.
TAATCATTGATTGCTGCAAAACGTTTTAATGCTTTCCATCTCCTTTGCAAAAGTGTATCTATAATTTTTCAAGTAAAAATACCTTTATCGCTTTGTGGTAGCAGAATTATAACTTTGCCACGCACTGAGCAACCAATACCTAAAAACATTATAGCGGGCGTCGATAAGCTTAAGACGGGCTCCCGAGTCCCCGGATAAGCTATCGGCATTTTTCGTTAGTGCTATCGAGAAAATATCGTTAAGCGAGCGTAGAGAAAACCAATTGTCGTTAGTGAAGATTTTCGATAAGCTAACGACGCAGCAACGTCGATAAGACTTGCTATCGAGTTAGAGAAAGCCCCTACAGATGTCCGACGTTCACCACGACTTGGAGAAGATGATCTTGATGGTTACATCTCTGTTGTCAGACCAAATGACTAATACTATTTCTGGAAACATGGAATCTATGTACTAAAAAAAATTGAAGGTAGGGTCATCCATATAGAATAGGGCATGGAAACGTCAGAAAACCGGATGGTAACAGTAGAAAATGAATTGGACAGGGTAAAGCATAACATGGAGATGGTTAAGCAAGAAGTTGACTCCAGATTGTTACAGTTACAAGAACAAGTAAGTGATCAAGTGAGGAATATAGTACCACCATCAGTCACTCTACCTTATACAAGTGGACATTTACAACCAAAAGTGATGAAAGACTGCCTTCCAAAATTTCATGGAAGACTGGAAGAAAATCCAAAGTTTTATTAAAGGATCACTCAGTTTGTTAGGTAGAACTAACCTACCCACAGACATTAATACACAAATAGTAAGTCAACAGCTGAAGGGGCAAGTGGCTACTAGGTGGCGAAATTTAAAACGGTTATATCTGGATTGGGAGGACTTCAAATGAGAATTCATTGCACGGTTTGATTCCGAAGGGGTGAAGAGTGCAGTGAAGAAGAAGCTATTCACAGACACACAACCTACAGGCATGTGGACGAGTGCTTTCTTTATTCAAAAATATCAACTCTTCAAGAGACTGAACCCAGAAGATCATGAAGATAAGGCAATGCACAATATAATCGAATTACTGCATGAAAAGATTAGGGCTTTAGTTAAAGTTTCACAGCCCAAAACATTCGATGATCTTAGGAAAGTTGTCAGCCAACTTGAAGAGGAACACTAAGTCAAACCTTCAGGAGATTCTAGTACAGTTAGGAAATGTTTCCAGTGTGGGAATTTTGGACGCTTGAAAAAAAAGTGCCCTACATTGTCATTGCAGGAAAACTAGGTGCGGTCCATTCTGGGATGAGGGGGAATGGAAACCGAGTAGTGCCTAACCCTCGAAGAAAAACAACTTCTAGTAAGTCATTGAATCATGATACATGTATTGGACAGATGATTATTGATGGAAGCTATCTTCGTCCTGCTATTAACTTAAAAATTGGGCACAAAAATTTTAAGGCTATATTAGACAGTCAGGCTAGTAATTCTTTTGCCAGTCATAATGTAGCGGAGTCACTAATTCCTATGGTTCCACATCATCTGGGACTGGTAAGAGGCGCTGTCGGTATGGAATGCGGTCACACTGAAAATGGCCGCGCTTGCGTGTGGCTCCTGCAATATACCCCTCACTATGCGTTATAAGTACATCATTTGCGAAGGCTATAATAGTACATACCACCACAAATGTACGAACTTGAACGAAATCGTACTGAAAATATTATCTGAGTGCCGCGATCTATATTGGAAATGTTTTAAATGCCGATACCTCAGGGCTAACATTGCCAATATGGCTGCCGACATCGAAGTTTTAAAAGCTGTACTTGTACAATAAAAAAATAATTTTGTAGTCGCTTCGAAGAAAAAAGTCTAGTTTTCGGAAGTGACTCGAGTGAATCGCCATCAAAGTGCTGGCAGAACTTGTGACGGAAATAATCCAAAACCACCGAAATCGGTGACGATAACGAACGGTGAAGTGATTCAAAAATGTGAAAATTCGACGAATAAACTGTCGCTGCTGTCGCCTAAGGAAGCTCCGGGGCAATGGACGTCGCACGAATTCCAACTTACCAAACAACGGAATCAGCAAGAGGACCTGCGGACGATAAAGAATTTACGGTCGTTACGGCAAAGAAGAAACACCCAGGGCAGAAGAAGAGATCAACCCAAATCATCGGAACCGGAAAATCAGATGTAAATGATGCTACGCTCAACCTTCGAGTGGCAAAAAGAACCATGTTCGTCTATATAGGGCACCTAGAAAAAGAGACGCCCAAGGAGGAAGTAGCAGGACACATTAGAAAGATAAGTTTTCTGTGAACTGCATATCATGTGATGCTATTGAAAACACTAAAAGCGCCAACGGCTCATTTTAAGTTTGCATCGATCAAAATGACTTCAAAAAATTGAGGGATCGATCCCTTTGGCCAGAGGGTGTAATTGTTAACAATTTTATATGGCCAAAAAATACTGCTAACATTGATCTCGCCAATGGAGCATTTGCTCTAAAAACAAACAGGGAGAGTGTCTCCTGACAAGCTACATTTTCCGTGTTGCACATTAATATACAATGCATTAGAAATAAAATAGCTGAGATTGAACTTCTTCTAACTGAGCACCACGTAGACATAGTCTGTATTTGTGAGCACTGGCTCAAGACTGATGAGATTCAGCAAACTATACTACAGCATTATTATTTAGCTAATTACTTCTGTAGATCGAATCTGAAAAATGGTGGTGGAGCTATTTGTACCAGGCACAATTTATTGAGTGAATCTATCAGAATCCCATGTCATGACCTATGTATGGAACAAGTTTTCGAGTATGCTATCTGCAAAGTGTCTGTCGGTACTGATACAATTATCTGCATTTCAGTGTATCGTCCACCCTCTGGTGATTTCCAATTATTTCTTGAAAAATTTGATAGCCTCCTCAGTTGGGTAATGGATACATATCAGGATGTCATTATGGTGATTTTAATTGTAACTTTCTATGTGAGACCCCTGATAAAACTGATTTTATAAACCTGTTACAAACTTTATCATTAACCCCATTGATTAATGATACACCCACACGGGTATCTCATGCCACGGCATCATTGATAGATGACATATTTACCAATGTCAACATCTCCAGTGTTAAATCAACAGTCATTGATAGCAATATATCAGACCATTTTCCTGTGTATGGTGAAGTTTCCATGGAGAAACCCATATCATCCAGAAGGTATAAGCGTTTTTTTGGCTCAGCAAACATAATCTCTTTCACCAACTGTCTTTCACTAGAAATCTGGCAAGAAATAAATGATTCAAATCATTTTGAGGAGAGCTTTGATTTATTTTACAAATGTTGAATATTGTATCTAAGAGATCTAATCTGTTTATTAGTTACTGTGTTGAGTTGAAGTAAAATAATATTGTCCTGTGCATTGTGTGAAGTTATTAGTAAAATAATTACAGAACTACTGGAAGATTCAACAGGTTATGGACCCAGGAACCTATATCCATCGAACGCTTAGATTCTGAAGAAAACGTAAAAAAATAGAAGAAAGAAAAAAGATAAAATTGGTGTTAAAAAAAAAACGAAGAGAAGATTGTAAAAATAACGCACTCGGCAACAATGACAGAAGATCTATCAAACATTGAAATACTAAAAGGAGCTGAAACTTTCGAATTGTGGAAGTTCCAAATACGAATATTCTTCCGAGCAAGTGGCCTACTGGAGGTGGTTGATGGAATTCAACGTCTGGCTGATGTGAAAGATGAAAAAGACATACGTCACTGGAAGATGATGGACACCAAGTCACAGAAGTATATAATAATGACTATTGATAAAAAGATAATGGTGCATATTATGTCTTGTGTTACTGCCCATGATGTGTTTAAAACCCTGACGAATATATACGAACGTGATACTGAGAAACAGAAGTGTAATTTACTGCAACAGTTCTACAATTTCCGTTTCGAGAAGAGTGCCGACATAATGACGAATATTTCCAACATCCAATCAATAGTTCACAAACTTAAAATGCTACAGCAAAATATTGATGAAACCATGTTAATAACGAAGATACTTAGTGTGCTGCCCACTGATTATCAAAACTTCAGCACGGCATGGGAGTCTACCACGAAAGATGAAAGAACAATTGAAAACTTCGTAGCGAGATTGGCGGCAGAGGAACAAAAATTTAAAAGCTCTAACGATGAAGTAATACAGAACTCAGCATTAAGAGCGGAAACGAAATACTCAAGGAACCAAAATAAATGTAATAGCAAACCATTGTTTTGCAGTATTTGTAAGAAAAACAATCACGAAGAAAAGAACTGTTATTTCCGAGAAAGATCGAAAAATCAAAAAGTGTGTCATCACTGCAAGAGACCGGGACATTTTATTAAGCAATGCCGTTTCCTGAAGGATGAAGAAAGGAAAGATAAAACAAGCAAAAATGCATTCATCAGTTCTACTACATTTTTCAATGAACGAGTAAATGAAGAAATTTGTTACTTAGACAGCGGAGCCAGCGAACACATGTGCAATGAAATTGGAATATTTAAGGAATACCAAGAGATTAGCGAACCCAAGAAAATAAAAATTGGAGACGGATCAACGCTGGATGCGGTTGGTTGCGGGACGGTAAAACTTCTGGCGAACAACGGTGAAGAATGGATGGAAACAATCCTTAATAATGTCTTGTATGTGCCTGAACTTAAAACTAACCTTTTTTCTATGGGAATAGCCCTAGATAAGGGATACAAACTGGAGTCTGATGATAAGAAATGCGTATAGAAGAACATGGACAATAAAATCTGTGCACAAGCAATTTGATCCGGTAAATTATACGTAATGGATTTTCGAACAACCAGGCAATCAACTGGTGAGTTATATTTGGCAAAGAAATCCGAAACTTTGCAGGAGTGGCATAATAGATTTTGTCATCAAAACTTCACCTTAGTGGAGAGAGTTTTAGAAGAAAATAAGATTCCATTTATAGAAAATAACCTCAAGTTTTGCAGTTCCTGTGTAGAAGGGAAATATGCAAAAAGAAAATTCACTCCAAGCAGCAGTAGCTCTAAAAGCATATGTGAATTAATACATGCAGACCTATGTGGACCGATGGAGACAGAGTCGATTGGAGGAAGCAAGTATTTTCTGTTATTGAAAGATGACCTATCACACTTCAAAGTAGTATATTTTCTCAGAAATAAAAGCGAAGTGAAAGAAAAGCTGAAAGTTTTTATAAAATACGTAAAAAATCAGACTGGAAAAGGGATTAAAATTTTTAGAAGTGACAATGGATCTGAGTTTGTAAATAAGGAAGTAAGAAACATTTTTGAAGGTGAGGGCATTTGTCATCAAAAATCTGTGCCCTACAATCCTGAGCAAAATGGGAAAGCTGAATGTGAGATGAGAACTTTGGCAGAATCAGCTAGAACAATGTTGTTGAATAAGAAACTGAGCAAAGAATTTTGGGCCGAAGCAGTTAATACTGCAGTGTATGTGATCAATAGAACTGGAGCAAGCTCAATAAAAGGCAAAACTCCTTATGAGTTATGGTTCGGTAAACCTTTTGGAGATTTTGAAAAGCTCAGAGTTTTTGGATCAGAAGTCTATGCTCATGTGCCATCTCAGAAGAGACAAAAGTGGGATGCCAAGGGAAAAAGAGGGATTTTTGTGGGATATGAAGATTGTTCAAAAGGAGTAAGAGTATTTTTTATGGATAAAAGAACAGTTGAGGTAGTTAGAGATGTAATCTTCATTCCTGAAATTCAAAATAACTTCAAGGAAGAGAAAGAAATTAAAAAGACCATAAAAAGAGCAAAGGTAGAAAATCAAGATGAAGAAGATATAGTACAAGAAACAGAAGGTGTCACAGCTGGAAGAGAAGAAGAAGAAGATGAAGGATTACACTACAATCTTAGAGATAGAAATAAACTTAAAGCACCAGATAACTTGAAGGAATATCAATGTAAAATGGCTTTAATTTCGTATAATGAAGCTGTAACTGGACAGGAAAAAGATAAATGGATAGAAGCAATTGAAGATGAAAAATCATCGTTGATGAAAAATGAAACATGGAAATATGTCAGTCCTCAAGATGCCAAAGGGAAGAAAATTTTAACCAGTAAATGGGTATTCAAAATTAAAGAAGACAGGAGATACAAGGCTAGATTAGTAGTTAGAGTCTGCGAACAAGAGAGAGGAATTGACTATGAAGAAACCTTCAGCCCAGTGGTGAATACAACATCACTGAGGATACTGTTTGCCATTGCAGCAAAAAATAATTACAAAATGAAGGCATTTGATATTAAAACAGCTTTCCTTTATGGAGATCTAGAAGAAGAAATCTACATGCATGTGCCAGAGGGTTTTAGTGTCAAAAATAAAATTTGCCGTTTAGAAAAATCCTTATATCGATTAAAATAAGCACCCTTGAAATGGAATCAGAGGTTGAAGAAGTTTTTACTGAACAGAGGGCTTTTTCAGTTGAAATCAGAGCAGTGCGTATTCAGAAATGAGAAAAGAACTCTGTATTTAGCTGTGTACGTAGATGATGGGATCATAATAGGAGAAAATGAATCTGATATAGACAGTTTATTATATAGTTTAGGAAAGGAGTTTGAAACAAAGACAAGAAATAATCCAAAGGTTTTAATTGGCATAGAGGTAACAAAAACTAAGGACTCTATTTTCCTATCTCAGAAGGGCATTATTATAAGGGGATTATATTTGACAGATTATATATTAGATAAATTCGAGATGAAAAATACCAAGGGAGCTGATACACCTCTTCAAATTGGGAAAAGAGTTGATGAGCACGAAGAAAGGGATAAAAGTGTTCTCAACTTTCCTTACAGAGAAGTGGTTGGTAGTCTTTTATATTTGACGAATAAAACAAGACCTAACATGGCGTTTGCAGTCAACTATGAAAGCAGAAGTCTAGAAAATCCAACAAAAACAGACATTGAAAATGTAAAAAGAACATTGAAGTATTTAAAGAATACAGAGAACCTGGGTATTTGGTACAAAAGAAGATCAAACTTGACTCTGACTGCTTATACTGACTCTGACTATGCAGGTGACTTAAAGACTAGGAAGAGCACAAGTGGATACGTCCTGATGTTCTGTGGAGGTCCAGTAGCCTGGTGGTCACGTAAACAACCAATTGTGGCTCTTTCCACTACAGAGGCAGAATATATTGCAGCAGCTGAATGTGTGAAGTATATGCAAAAACCTTTATTGAAGAATTGATTGGTAAAGAATTGAGTGTAAGTTTACATGTGGATAATCAAAGCACTATTCGACTAATTGAGACTGGACAGCTTAATAGAAAAAGGTAAACACATTGATGTAAGATATCATTTCATTTCCAAAAAGGTGTCACAAAAAGTAGTGACTTTAAATTACTGTCCAACACAATATCAGTTAGCCGATATATTTACAAAGCCTCTCAATAGTATCAAGTTTCATGCACATAAAAACTTATTACTGTCAAGTAATTGAAGGAATTTTAATTTTTGCTAAAACGTAAATGTGTGATTAATTTGTTGCATTAAGGTTATAATTATATGAATTAATTCTGTGGTGTAATTTTCAAGAAAAGTTTTATGGTGTTGAATGATGTAATTTGTTTTCTGTTGTTTCCAAAGAAAAAAATTAAGAAAGAGTGTTGAATATTGTATCTAAGAGATCTAATCTGTTTATTAGTTAGGTACTGTGTTGAGTTGAAGTAAAATAATATTGTCCTGTGCGTTGTGTGAAGTTATTAGTAAAATAATTAAAGAATTAGTGGATGTTTCAACAACAAAAAACTGAAATATATGATTTGACTGTGAATTCCCCCTAAAACTTTCAAAAACTGCTAACAAGCATATTAGGAAACCATGGATAAGTGACAAGATCTTGATAATGTCTCGTGAACTTAAGCGCCTTGCTCCCTTATGCAAGCGTTCTGATGAACAGGGACTTGTAACAGAGTATCAATTATGCAAAAGACAATATCGACATGCATTGAATGAGGCCAACAGGACATTTAACAACTATCGAGCTGCAAGTGCAGCTAACAAATCAAAGGAATGTGGAATATTGTGAACAAAGTCAGAGCTAATAAGATTTCTCAACTGCCCACAGTTGAAGGTACTAATAGTGATACCATTTCTGACAATAGTGAACTTGCTACATTAAATAAGGCATTATGCCCTTAATCAAGCACACACACCTATATACTCTTGCACATATCCCCCAGGCTGATGGATAGCACTTTATGGGTTAATCACGATGAAGAAAAGTTAAGAGCCATGCACTCACGTCTTTCCTGCTGACATGAACAGCTGCCCCTGCTATGAACTGCTATGCACCCTGCTACTGCTATGAACCCTGAGTCCAGTACCCTTGAAGTTGATGCTGAAATGACCCTCAGGACAGTCTAGGGAGCTGTAGCAATCGCCCGCTTCCCCATAAGCCACTCTTGTACCATGTATCTGCCTGGCATAGGTCATATCTTCAGCTGGAAGTTAGAAGACAGCATTGTATGAGGCACTCACACATACAGTCACAGGTCTTATTGCAAAATTTTCCCTTTAGATTCAAACAATGGACCAAAAATTCAATGAGATGCTCATTAACTGTTCGCTTCATTTGAAAAATGAAAGTAAGAATTTGTGAAAAAAAAACACTTTTTCGCCATTTTCGAATGTTTTTTTTAGATGTAAACCTTGGATTGTTTTCAATGATTCTTGCATTTTTTAAGAGTGAAATCCTTCTACTTAAACCATGTGAAAACCAGAAGTTAGATGATGATTCTGTCATTTACGAAATCACCTGTTGGAAAAACCTCTGCCATGACCATATTTACCCCAACTTTCAATAGTTCAAATGGTGGATTTAAGGTATAATGCCCTTAATCAAGCACCACAGAACATTGATGGGGGGATACACCAATGAAATGGTGTTTCAATAAGAAAATATATTTTACATCAACCACAATAATAGATGCAGCAATACTTAGTCAATTCTCATTGATGTGACATTGATTCTGACACGAGAGAAGACTGTCTTTGGAATCACCTTTGCCATTGAAATCAATGGTGCACTCACAATCGTCTCTTCCTAAACCCCCATCTGGGCATGAATTAGGCTTCAATAACCTGAGCACAAGGAAGAGATGAAATGAGCAAAATTTACACAATTTCCTGGCAACCTAAAATTAATCTTAATTACTAAAACTAATCTTAATTATTAATGATGTCTCACAAACAGTTACAAATCTCTAAAATAAAGAATATTATTACCCTCGCATAAAATCTAAAATCAAAGAGAAATCTATTCATTCCTTGCCACGGTAAACATAACACAAGTTTATAATAGGAAATGATGCAAGCAAAAATTTACACTATTTCCTCGATACGTAAAATTAATACTTATATAATCTTAATTATTACCCCTAGGAAGACTGAAAAAAAATTATCGCGTAGTAGCCTGACTGGGTCCAATGGACCCTGAAACATTTTTTCCACAATATTACCAGTTTATGATGAATTTAGACTGAGTTAAGTGATGTTTTCCATCTAATGTACTTCCTCAACATATTCTTTGTCTTTATTATTATTGAATTATTTTGTTTGAGGCTATTACTGCAGCGAAGCATAATATTATTCCTTCTACCAGAAATATCACTCCACCTTTCCCATTTTTATGAATGTTCATTAGCACAATAACATTAACACAAATTACAAAGTGGATTTTTTGTCAATGATAAATTAGATATGTAACAAATTTAATGAAACAAAAGTATGATGAATTTACAAAAGTTATTAAAAACTGTTATGCTACTACAGGCACTGATTGCATAAAATTTCTGAATGATCTTGGCATATAATTTGTGCACATTGTGAAGAGGATGTTCGTGTCTTTCTATCCCTTTTGTAGTTGCACTTACGATACTTATTTTCCTAGGTTGCTAAGGTTGTCAAGGAGTGTGTCACATTTTCTTTTTCACCATGTAAATTCTTTCGATAGTTGATTTTCTCTTGGATTCCAGGAGATACCACTTTTTTAGGAAATCCTGTAGCCTGTATGGCACTTACAGTCGTGAGCTCGGGTGGAATCCCTCGTTTATTTTACCTTATGATCTCTACAATCGCTAAGTCTTTGGAAAGTAGTGGGTTACCTACTTGTGTTTCTGGCTGATTAGTCCTGCAACCATACCTGTAACTAATCTTTTCCCTTGATTGACCTCTCGACTTTTATGAGATTCTCTACCTGTGTATACTTAGACATTCCACTTGTATGAATCACTACTATGACTTGCAGCCAAAATTTCAATTCCATACTTTCCTGGTATCTCTCAACAAACTCTCTAAAGTTACAGCGCCCACGGAACATCAGTAACTGTTCGTCAACTGTCATGCAGTATCCTGGCACGAATGCATATTTCAAATATTCATTCCGCCCATCAAATATCTCTCCAATAGTCTGCAATTTGTCTTTGCCTCTGCTTTCCCTCATTTCTGTCGCACTATCAAATCAAATAACCCGTAGTATTACTTTTGACTCCACAATACTGTTGCATATTGGCTGCCCGTCTAGTTTACTCCAAAGTTCTGAAAAATTTTGATTTTTTACTTGTAAAAATGATATATATTAGCATTGCCAGAACCTTATTTATTTCAGTCATCTTCTTCATTCTACAAAGCTTGAAAGACTAAACCTTTCAATGGTGGTCCATTTTTTATCAACATCAAAGATGTTAGGACGCAAAATTAGCAAAAGAGCATAAGACAATAAAAATTCCGCACGGCGCACGGGATATGACGCAAAATATTACGCCTTCGCATTCTACCCTTTTTAGTGGCATGAGGTTTTTTTTACCACTCCTCTTTCAGATTGCGCGAAATAAAAATTACTCCCAATAGGAATTCCCCATTTTCGTATTTCTATCATGTTCTCAGCAAGATGAAGAAGAATCGGCCAAGGTTCAGTTCTTCTTCATCCTTATTCAACATTTTAGGCTTCATCTCCACCAGATTCCCTGCTACCCTCCTCCTGTTAGCGCTGTATATTTAGAAGCTGAACACGTCGTTCTGCAATCTTTAGATAATTGCACTCCAAATGTGTGTCACTATTAGCAAGCCTGTGAATAAAGTGACAATGAAATTTATCAATTTTTCATTCCAAACTTCACTTAGATATAAATGGGAGATAACATTGTTCGTGCTACTCCTTAGTTGTAAATTCAGGTAAAAATTAGCAAAGCACTGTCTCGTATTATATTTCTGATATCATCAAGCAATTCAAAGAGTTCAATAATTAAGCTAGAACAGCTAATTCTTACAATAATTATAAACAATCCTTTTTTGTTATTACCTCAAAAATATCTTGATAGCTATTTTGACTGTAATATCCAAATGGCGACGCCGACTTCTCAGCCCCTCAACTACACAGTATATCAATAGTCACTCTATGAATTCAGTCAAATCAATACCTCACTACACAAAATTTGGTACCACCAAGCATCCGGTAAAGATAGGAATAATGACATTGTTGTATATCATAGTAGTTGTCATCTAACTAATCCATCTGAGGAGTAAACGATTTGGTAAATGAGGTAAATACTGAAGAAGTACATTAGAATGAAGGAATATAGTCTTTTATACAATCCATAAAGTTTTGTACCTACCATGCATGGTATCAAAATGTAATGATAGATGTTCTTCAATGTCTTCAGTTAGATAGTTGGAATAACAGCAAATGTCGGCAGGCAGCGAGACCACTCCAGCTTGCGAGCGTGACCTTCTGACTGTCCACCACGAAAGCACCGCAGACGCTAGATGAACGGTCTCACATATAAAACTAACAGATTATGGGACTGAATGTTGATGATGCACACTGTGTGTGCGTCAAACCAGAGAAAGTTACAAAAACTACCCATTACGAAACGATGTGGATACATGTTTCTGACTGTGTCACTCTAAATGTGACATTGGAAGAGCATATGAAAGGCTTCAAGCCAAACCATAAAAAATGCCCACTTACTGGTAATAACTATCGCCTACGACTTTATTTACATCACCATAAACATTTAATCTCCCAAAAATACAAAGTAAATAAGAAAATTGCTGATAAGTTGAAATGAATCACCCATAGCATTGAAAATAGTCGACTGGGTCCAATGGACCCAGTCCGTCCGCTATGTAACTTTGTAGTGTACTATAAAATGTAATGAGCCCATTCTCGTTATTTCTTGCTATGTTTTAAAGGACATATATTTAGGAAAAGTCACGGCGTAAAAATCAGTTTCGTGCATTTTTGACATAATTATAAACTTTCAAAACAAAACAAAACATAGAGGTCCATAGGACCCAGCCCGTCGTTCTAGGGTTAATGATGTATCACAAAGAATTGAAAATATCTAAAATATATACAACATTATAATCCACCAATAAAATTTAAAATCAAAGCGAGAGATCTATGCATTCCTTGCCATGGTTACCAAAACACAAGTTTAAAGATACAGCAGTGAAATAAATGAGAAATGACACAATAAGGACCAAAACTTTTATGAGCTAGGCATTCATCTAATTGTCGTGGTGGCGAGTCACGCCGTGATGAGGCTGGGGACACGTAATAAATAAGTACACATAAATTTATGGAGCGAACACAGTTTATTGCTGCTCAATGGAATTACTGATACAAAGGGTGTGATCATACTAATAAAATGAAAGCGTGAGGCCTAGCGAGAGCGGTGTAGGGGAGGAGGGGGGGTGGGGGTACTCACTCTGCGAGGGTGTGTGGTGACCCATCTGGAAGGTCTCCCGGGATAGGTGGTGGTGACCCAGCTGGAGGTCTCCCGAGGATGGGCGGTGACCCGGTGAGGAGGTCTCCCGACGCGAGGAATGGTGACCCGGCGATGAGGTCTTCCGAGGAAGGAGATGGTGACCCAGCGAGGGGGTCTCCCGAGGAAAGTGATGGTGACCCAGCGAGGGGATCTCCTGAGGAAGGCGAGGTGCAGAGTCAGCGACCGGCAAGGGTGTATTGGCCAAGGGAGCCCTTAGACGACCCAGCAAGGGGTTCTGCGGTGAGCGAGGAAAAGGCGTAGGTGGGAATGGCCCTGATGCGTCTTCGATGTGCGCTTAAATATTGTTTTTCCCGGGCATCGATGACGCAGGGAGTCGCCCGTAAACTGCTACTCGCAGTTCGTCGACCGGGGTATTCCCTAGGAACACGTGCACATGAGCGGGGCCTGGCTACTTGAAAGAGACCAAAGGGGACAAAAGGCGATGGCGACAAAGTGTCGGGGTATGTGCACCCAAATCCTACAGGGGTGGACCGCGGCAAGCGGGAAAGGCCCAACGCAGAAGCCGTCGAAAGGAATCCTGCCTCTGTGCCGGTCACTGGGAAAAGGGTGAAGGGAGGCGGCGAGCGCAGGAGGGGGGGGGTAAATAAAATTACAATTATACAACATTGTCTACAAACAACAGATAAATTGAAGCACTTGAGAAGCATAAAAAATATATAATAATCAATATAAATTTTACAAATCAATTTTACAAATCAATATATAATAATGTTCGTAAGGTATTGTTTGCATAAAATTTTCATTATTCACTTTTAGTTTTTAGTTTTTTTTTAAATCGGGAAATAGCAACAGTTCACTAATCGCAATTATTTCACTAAGTACAAAATAAACATCAATAGTTCACTAAGCAAAAACACATACATAGTTCAATAAACACAAAAACAGAAATATTGCACTGAACACAAAAAAACACAAATGCTTCACTGTCGAGCGGCAGCCCTCTTCCGTCTTTTGGTCAGTTCCCACCATCACTTATTGTGTTGGCGGCAGGAAACCTTCCTATTCTGATCCTCCATCACGCCTTCCATCTCCGCACTGTTCCAGTCACTAGCACACAATTTATTGAGAAGCAAACTAACTACAATCAATAGTTTGACAAGACACTATCGATATATCGATTTTTGGTTGTAGTGTGGTGCGCGATTCACACTATGTGCGCAGCAGTAGTCAATTCTGTTTTGTAAGAAGAAGTTCTCATTGTATTTATGTTTAATATTAAAAACGTTATCACTATCTGGCAGTCGATAATTTCAACAGGTTATGGACCCAGACTGCTTGATCACCGCAAATGTGCGGTCAGTTTTAGTGAGAGAACCTTATTTTTGTGAACTCCAATCGCAACTTTAGTTTTGGCGATTTGTTCTTCCGTTCTATGTTCCAAACGGACTAGAAAATGGATTTCCGAGCCAATATTGGAAAACTGAAGGGTGCAGAAAATTGGAGTAGATGGAAACGGCAAATAGAATTATTCTTGAAGCATCACGAAGTGGCCGATGTAGTTCACGGAGGAAGACATCCCGGTATGCTTGCCACGGCTGCTTCTGAAGGTGAAATTACTGTGCATAGACTTGCTGTGCGAGAGTATGAAAAAGCCGACTCTCTGGCTCAGATTATACTCGTGAGTAGCATGGGTGATGTTGATGTTGAATTGACTGCGACATGTGCCACTGCTGAAGAAATTTGTAAGAAGCTGCTGTCAGTATATGAGCAAAGTTCGGGCCAAAGAGTGGATCGGTTGATGGAGAAATTTTTCTCGTCGGAGAAAAAGGAATCCGAAGACATCGCAGCGTAGGTTGCTCGTCTCCAGAAGGACTTCACGGACCTGAATGACGAGCTGAAGCGACTGACCGATGCTGTGTTCCCTGAATTGCTCTTAATGAGAAGAATTATGTCGACTTTGCCCAGGGAATACTTTGAATTTAAAAGTGTGTGGGAGAGTATACCCATTCCTGATCGTTCTATCAATCTTCTGATTGAGAGACTTCGATTAATTGAGATGAGGCTTCCGGAAAATGAAATAGACTCATCTGCTTTTGCTGTGAAAGCGGAATCGAAGAAAGGTAAAGAAGAGACTAGAAAATGTTTTAAATGCCATCAGCGTGGTCATCTAGCAAACAAGTGCCCTGAACAAGGTAAAAAGAGGAACCAACATTTTTCAGGCAAGGGTGCAAGTTTTTTATCTTTCTTAGTTGAGGGTAATAATGTGCCTATAGAAGTATGGCTTGCAAGACACTGGTGCCTCTCAGCATATGTGTAATAATAAGAGTTACTTCATGGACTACACTCCTATTACTAAGCCTGTGAATATCACGGTAGGAAATGGTGAAGTAATTAAGGCGCATGACTGTGGGACTGTAAGTGTGAAGGCATCAATAGACAAAAACCTTGTTTCGTGTGATATTAGAGATGTTTGGTATGTTCCAGAATTGGGTAGGAATTTACTCTCTGTAGGAAGGACTGTAGAAAAGGGATTTCAGTTTAGTGCAGATGCGAGAAAGTGCATCTTCAAAAGAAATGGGCTAGTGAAACTTGTGGGAGTGAAGACGGAGACTGGGCTGTACGAATTAAAAATGACTGTCCAACGTCCACGGGACTCTACTGAAGTCAACGTTACAGCAGTCGATGCTAGTCTTCAATTATTGCATTAAAGGCTCTGTCATCAAAGTAAACAGCACGTGAAGAAGGTACTGAAAAGTAGGGGTATTGAAGTTCAAGCGGAAGAAGATTTCTGTGTTGGATGTGTGATGGGAAAGCAGCACCGCGATAGTTACAAAACTCGAGACTGCAGACCTTATACCGTTGGTGAGATCATCCACACTGATCTCTTTGGGCCGATGGAGACCTCATCGTTTGGAGGAAGTAGGTACTTCTTACTGCTGAAGGATGATTTTTCCAGTTACCGCCGAGTATTCTTTTTGAAGACAAAAGATATGGTTCCTCATTACCTTGAAATATTTTTGAGTGAGGCGGACAATGAAGGTAACAAGATAAAAACTTTAATGAGTGATGGTGGGCTTGAATTTAACAATGCACATGTTAGAAGAATCCTTCAAAAGAAAGGTATTAAGATACGGATGTCCATGCCCTACACTCCAGAACAGAATGGAACGGCAGAACGTGAAAATAGAACTCTAGTGGAGAGTGCAAGATCTATGTTGCATGCACAAAATCTTCCTAAATGACTATGGGCGGAAGCAGTGAATACAGCATGCTTTGTCTTGAATCGTACTGGTCCTTCAAAGGTAGATGGAAAATCCCCTCTGGAAGTATGGCTGAAAAGAGGTCCTGTTAATGTAGATCACTTGAAAGTGTTTGGTGCAGAATGCTATGTACATGTTCCTAAGCAACGCCGGAGGAAGTGGGATAAGAAATCAACATATGCCAGATTTGTAGGATACTGCGATGAAAGGGATGGATATAGGTGCAGGCTGCCAAACTCAAAAAGAGAAATAATGAGCCGAGATGTTTTGTTTAAACCACTAGAAGTTTTGCCCAATAAGTCAGAGTTTAGAATCACTAATCATCCTGAGAAGAGAAATGTGGATGAGAATAATACTGAACCACACAATATTCAGGAGGTCGGAGATCTTGAATCCGTGGACGACTCAGAAGTAGAGGAAGCACCATCTGAAGATGAAGAGATGCCCCAGCTGCATACCAAAAGGCAAGTAAAGAAGCCTGCATATCTGAAGGACTATGTCATGGCAGCAGAGTTAACATCTCCATCATCTTTTAGTGAAGCGATAAATTCAGAAGATGGAGACTTGTGGAAGAGTGCCATGGAAGATGAGATGAACTCCCTGAAAGAGAATGAAGTGTGGACTCTAGTTGATTTACCGAATGAAAAAAAGGTCATCAATAATCTGTGGGTTTTTCGAGTGAAAAGCCATCCAGCCAATTGGGCAGTCCAGTGCTACAAAGCACGTTTGGTAGCAAAAGGTTGTACTCAACGCCTAGGTATCGACTACGAAGAAACTTTTAGTCCAGTGGCAAGATTCGAGACTGTACGATCGGTTCTTAGTGTGGCTGCTGAGGAAAGATTGAAGCTTCAACAATTTGATGTGAAAACAACTTTTCTTTATGGAAAACTTAAAGAAGAAGTGTACATGCAGCAACCACAGGGGTATGAAGATGGTACAAACCAAGTTTGTCGCTTAAATCGAAGCATATATGGACTGAAACAGGCGCCTCGCTGCTGGAATAACGGACTGGTTGCATTTTTAGAAAAACAGGGGATTAAGAGGAGCTCTGCTCACCATTGCCTATTTGTGAGGAATAGGATAGACAAAAAACTGTTAATTGTAATATATGTGGATGATGGGTCGATTGCTGGAACAGATGAGGGGGAAATGAGTGAGTTTTTAGAGCATCTAAAGATGGAGTTTAAAATCACTATGGGCACTCTTAGTTCTTTCCTTGGGATGGGAATTCAGCAGCTAAGCAATGGTTCAATTTTTGTGAGCCATGGTTCATACACGAAGAAGGTTCTGGAGCGGTTCTGGTTTGCTGATGCAAATGCTGTCTCGACACCCGCCGAACCTGGTGCCTCTGGTGGTGACGATGGCACTGAGGATCAACCCTTGGATGCCAGTATACCATATCGTGAGGCTGTAGGGAGCCTTATGTTCCTAATGGTGGCTACACGCCCTGGTATAGCCTATGCCGTGAGTATTGTCTCCCAATCCCTTGAGAGCCCCTCAAACAAAGACTGGAAAAATGTGTAAAGATTATTCAGGTATTTGCGTGGCACAGCTGACTATGGACTGTTGTATAAAGTTGATTCCCCAGAGCAAGTGTTGCATGGATTCAGTGATGCAGACTATGCTGGTGATATAAAGACTAGACATTCACGAACTGGGGTGGTTTGTATGTACTCAGGGGGTGCCATTTCTTGGTTTAGTCAAAAGCAAAGAAGTGTTGTATTATCCACCACTGAGGCTGAGTATGTGGCAGCAAGTGAAGCAGCTAAAAAACTGGTATGGTTGAAAAGATTATTTTCTGAAGTGACATGTTTAAAAGACTCACCAAAGTTACTAGTTGATAATATGAGTGCTGTAAAACTTGCAAATAACCCAGAGTTTCATAAGAGATCAAAACATATAGATGTTAAATACCATTTTGTACGGGAAAAGTGCAGTGATGGAACATTGAACATTGGACATGTCGAGGGTTTGAAACAAGTGGCTGACATTCTCACTAAGCCATTGGCAGGGCCACGATTTAAGACTTTGTGTGAAATGCTTGGTCTAGTTGATGCAATAAATTTAACTTGTGTGTAGTTAGTTTGAGAGGAAGTATTGAAAAGCAAACTAACTACAGTCGATAGTTTGACAAGACACTATCGATATATCGATTTTTGGTTGTAGTGTGGTGTGCGATTCACACCATGTGCGCAGCAGTAGTAAATTCTGTTTCGTAAGAAGAAGTTCTCATTGTTTTTATGTTTAATATTAAAAACGTTATCACTCTCTGGCAGTCGATAATTTCAACACAATTGAAGTGTGTACTCCATGGTGCAGTCGTTCGGAGATGGCGGCGGCTGGTGATGGACGAGTCCACTCCCTGGCGTCGCACAGTGGGCTGAAATCGAAAAAAGCTGGCCAAAAATGATTTTTTTCACTTTTTAATTCGGAAAAGACTATTATATTTTCAAATTATAGAATGATCAGTGACCACATTACTGAAATAATTTTATTTTTAACTCATTTTTTTAAAGCAGGAGACGTCTGTCAATTTAATGAAAAGTGATCTCAAAATTTTTTCCCATTTTTTGAAAAAAATTGACTGAAGTTATTTGCTACTGTTGCGTGATGTTTTAAGATGAGTAAATTTAAATCATTCCAGAATAAAAATGAACATTTTTTAAATCCGATGTAGTGAAAGTTTTTACTCTAGCGATAATTTTTATTACTTTTATTTAAATAATTAAAATGTCCTATTTTTCATGTATTTTTAACGCAATGTAGAGAAAAACTTTATGTTTTTCACTTAGCTTCACGAAGTGTTTAGCACCACATTATAAAATAAAGTGTCAACTTTAGTAATCAATTGAAAAATCCTGCCCCAATTTGCCACCCCGCCTCTCCTATCAAGTTATGTGCGTGAATGTCCAACCACCCGACGCGGTGGTTAGGTGCTAACATTTGTTCAGACTTAGCTGTGGTCGAGGATAATTCACTAAAAGTGAGACGAAATTACACTTGTCTACACGTAAATACACTGCATACAGTTAGCATGCCATATTAGTCTTATTGTTCCAATTTTTCCAAGGACACTTTACGAATTCCTTCATAAAACATACAACGATTTCGCAGATTCTTGTCTCGGGTACTGGGCGGCTGCAAAGCATTATATATTAATAGGGAAATTGCATACTTTTTATAAACAGTATGCTGATATACCACAGTAAACACTTAGTACCGCAATATACTTTTTTCCGCTTAAAATTCAGTTTATACATTAGAAAATGACTCCCAAAAGTCTCCCGAGTTTCGCGGGCTAAAAAATACCGCCCCACTAATCTTACGCCGTGACGTCATAGTTCAGTAGGAGTCCAAGATCCAAGCCCAGTAACTGCAGGTTTGGAAGAGCCACGTTGCGTTTAAAGGAGAACATGGCTGAAATAAGGAAAAATTACAAGTGGTGGATTGTTCCTCTGTGCAATAACACCCCAGAAAAAATTTACGTCTGCATTCCCACGGAGGAAATTATAAGAAAAGCCTCGATGCATGCCGTCTGTCCGGATGAGCGTTACGGAAAAATAAGAGTATAATAAACGGAATGAATAAACGGAACGGTTCATTATTGTAACATATCCTTCTTGTCTTTCCATTTGCAGTAATGTTATTACTGCAATATGATATGGCTTCACCTTTTTGGAGTTTTAATTCGTCTCTATCTTTAGGCATATTTTTGCATTTAGATCACAAAGTACAGTACATTAGTTCCTAAGGTGTGTAACTTGTGAAACAAATCTGGCGAATTATACCAATTATCAACATACAATTAATATCCTTTGTTTAGAAGATTATACGCGGCCATCAAATCCAATACTACCTTTGTATTAACAGGAATATTGTTTACTTCATCATTTCCAACATACATTTTAAAGTTATGTGTATAACCATAGCTGGAATTGCATAATTTGTACAGTTTTACCCCAAATCTTGCCCTCTTTAACCTTTTGTATTGTTAAAGAGTAGCAAGCCTGTCAACAAATTTATGTTATGCAATGTAAAAATGTTTAATTTAGCATTAAATTCATATCAATGGAACAATTGTTTTTATTCATTCTGTTTTATTAGGGAATTACAGTCCCTATAGGGAATATCTATCCCTATAGGGAATAGGTGTCCCTAGAGGGAATGGGTGTCCCTATAGGGAATGGGTGTCCCTATAGGGAATGGTAGTCCCCATTGCCAATTCCCTATAAGGAATTTTAATGGGTATTTTCAATGGGGAATTACAGTCCCTATAGGGAATAACTGTCCCTATAGGGAATGGGTGTTCCTATAGGGAATGGTAGTCCCCATTGCCAATTCCCTATAAGGAATTTTAATGGGTATTTTCAATGGGGAATTTTTAACAGGGTGTCGGGGGCCGCTCTGGGGTAGATGGGATAATCAGGCCGCAATCACGATCAATTGGCCCCCACACCGGCGGGGTAGGTTGCGGTGGTACCTCATCTTCGCCCTCCAGGTCTGATAAGGAGCTGCCAAATATCTCCATTAGCCTGGAGAGGTGCGGACGGGCAATGGGCAGCCGACGTCGATCCATATGCGTGTCGTGAGTAGCATCCATCCCAAAAGAAGTGACGTCTTACAATCTCCAGCGTTTTTTCCATTCCGAGATGACCCACCAAAGGGTTGTCGTGGCAGAGTTTTAATACGTATTTCCTCATGGCCTTCGGTGTGGCGATCAGAAATCTTGCAGTCTGTGTATCAGGTAAGGCTCTGTAGAGAATTCCTTCGTCGTCATAGAATAAAGAGGGGTCGTGATTTCACGCCAATGCGTGATACGGTTGTAGGTCTGGACATGACGACAGAACACGACGTATCATTTCCCTGTCCCAGGTTGGTTCGTGGGTGGTCAGCTCTTCGATGAGGTTTACTCCTGGAGTCATTCTGGAGAGAGCGTCTACATGTGGCAGTTGTATCCCTGGCCTATGTTAGATATCAAATGTATATTCGGAGATCTCCATAATCCAATGCGCAAGACGTGGTTTCGGTTCCTTCAGGGTCAAAAGCCACCGGAGAGGGCGATGGTCGGAGTACAGAGTGAAAGTACGCCCGAGAAGGTAAACGCGGAACTTTTTTATCATCTCGACGACTGCTAGACACTCCAGTTCCGTTGCCGAATACTTCTTTTCTTGGTCACGTAATTGTCGGCTGGCACAGGCCACAGGGTGCTCTCCATCCTCAAATTCCTTGGAAAGAATTCCTCCCAATGCTCGCGTCGATGCATCCGTGCTGAGAATAAAAGCTCTGGAAAAATCAGGAAATCTCAGAAGTGGGTGGCTGGAGAGTGATCGGCGTAGACTCTCAAATGCCTTCTCCTGCTCTTCTCCCCAGTGGAAATCACTGCCTTTTTTAATTAATTTGGTGAGATTGCTAGAAAGACTTGCAAAATTTGGTATAAACTTTCTATAATAACCAACAAGTCCAAGGAAAGATTGCAATGTCTGTATGTTTGTGGGTACAGGAAAATTTCTAATGGCTTCTACTTTGCTTTCATCGGGCTGGATTCCGCCTGCAGATACCACATGCCCCAAAAAGTTGACTCGCTTTTGGAAAAAATGGCACTTGAGGTTTGAGACGTAGATTTGCACTCTGGAGTCTGCCAAATACTTCTCGAAGCCCGTTAATGTGCTCTTCTGGAGTTGAATCGTATCGGATAATGTCAGCTAAATAACGGGCACATCCCTTGTTAATGAGTGACCAGAGGCGCTCTTGATTGGGCGATGATAAGGTAAAACTTCAAGGGCATGAAATGGAAAGACTTTTTGATGCACAATCGTTACTGCTCCGCCGGTGTCTACCAAAAATTCGCAGGATTTTCCAAAAATATTGATTGACAGAGTCATGCCCACTGCAGGTAAGACTGCCAATATTAACTCATCCCCGACCCCGCGGCCGGGGTTGGTCCATTTCCCTGGGCGCTCAATGTCTTTTTAGAGGGACAACCTATGGGACGGTGACCGGATTTCTTGCAGAGGCCGCAACAGACTAGTGCACACTCTTGTGATAAATGCGTGCTTTCTCCACAATTGAAGCAGCGTTCTTGAGCGGCAATTCCGAGAGAAATGACCTTCGCGCCCGCAGGAATAGCAACTGCGACTGGGATTTACTCTTTCTCCGGTCATAGTAGACTCACGAGGACGAGGTGGTGCCGGAGGGAAGTAGAATTGTGAATTATCATCACTGCCAATGCGGTTTACTTGTTTGTGGTGGGGGGCGGGAAAAAATCCAGAAGGGGCTCCGTTTGAAGAGTTTCCATACATGGTGTTCACCGAAGCGTCACGTTGATGTAGAGGTGGATAGTGGGTATCCAAGGAGGCGGCTAGCGCAGGAGGGGGAGGGGTGTAGGTTGAGGTTCCCTCCCACATAATGAGTAATGAAGATTGTGTGCATTATGGAAAAATAGAATAAAAAATAAAAATACAGTGGCTGGAGATGCAGCAGATGTACAAAAATCCAATGTATAAAAATCCAATCAAGGAAAATAGTAAAAGCATTTTGATACGCTTCTTTGGCTTAACATGTTGCGCGTTATTGTAATTTTTTTCCCGAGCGTTCGGGACGGATGACGAAGATTCTCGTCATTTAGGCGCGTCAACCTAAACAATTATAAAGCGTACAATACGTGTTTGTTAGTACGTTTTCAGTTGTTGTTAATTATTCATAATGAATTGATGCATCATAACATTTGATTGGATAAAGTTATATTCTAAACATTAGCTTTTCAACCATGTTTGAGGAGGTAAAAAGTGTTTGCGCTACATCGTATCTTACGATACCCAACAATGAGGAATTGAGGAATGTCTGTCATTTTTAATTTTTGCAGGTGGATCGATAAACCATTGAGAAAATGTTTACGATTTCTAACCTCAAATGCAGTATTCTTTCTACTTAAAATGCTTGAAGGAATTCAGTTAGCTCCTATTGTGTTTGTAAGGGAGGAAAATTCGCTTCATAAAATACGGATATCACTCCTATGTTGTTTACTGCCACGCTCGAGCACAAGTTATTGACCGGCCGATCATCTCCATCTCATATCTCAAATTGGCCACCATATATTAGCTTTTTATTAGCAGATTAGATAATACTTTGATTCCTATTCCCTTCGACCATGAAACTTCATAGTCTACTAAATATAGGCACTACATAAACCTAAGCCTCTTGCGATATGCGTGGCATGCGGCACGTCGGCAATACAAGGGTCCCCGCACCCCCCATCTGTATCCGCCACAACCCAGAATAGGGAATAGGGTGATTTCCTATTATTTTTTATTGCCTAAATCGAAAGATTATTACTCCAGAAGTACGAATTTCATTCTTTTAGATTTTAAAATGACGATTTCTTTTTTGGTGACTAAACGAAAAGTGAAAAATTTCAAGCACGCGAAAACGCGACGGCTAAGTAGGTATGATGGGAAAAAGTCCATGTGACGTATTTCTGGTTCCCCCTGCCACCTTGTGAGGTGACCTTGGGGCGAGGCTTGAGCGGTGATATGACGCAGGCTGCTAGCAGGTAGCTGAGTACCCTACTAGCTGGTAGCGCTTGGCTTAAATAAGGATTATTATTCCACTATCAAACAAAGGAAACTTTCCGAACTTGGGTATTTTTAAAGTGTGATTATCAAGAGATGTTTCCCTGAGTTCTGTGCTTCATGCATGCATTAGTAATCTCAGACGATGTAAAACTCCTATCTACTCGTACAGAAACTAGGTCCCTGCGATGTCACGTGGAGTGGAATCGCATGGGTGCCAATCTGGCCTTTTTCAAATAAGGTTAAAATTGACCGTTGCCATTCGTCAAAACTAATACACTAATGGTGGGTAAGGAATCACAATCATTGCATTTCGTTTTCTTTGATGAAAGAAACTACCCTATTATGACTGTGCTCATGAAAATCTTGAAAATTAAAACCTCCACTGGAATGTCAACTATGATTACTCTGTTCAGAAAAACTGAATTTTGACCGGGTCATAACAGTCCTGATGATATGACTTTTTCTGTAATTTTGGCAAAAAGCACGATCATAATTCCATTCAAAATAGCAGCCTTGGTCGGCTGATTGTTAAGATGCAAAACAGCGGACTCACATTTGTACCTTATTAAATGAACACATTTTAGATTATACATGCATGCAAATTAAAAAATAACTGCTTTGAAAAAGTATCTACTGGCTATGAAAATATATCTAACATCTGTACGACTTGTTCGAAAAGTGAAAAATGATTTAATACAATTATGATATTTTAAGCTAACTGAATCGGTACACTAGGTTACATGAAAACTTGATGGGAATCGAACCATAGACCTTACAGTAGGTCATAAATATAGAGAATGGAAATGAAAGGCTGCTTACCTTCTCCCATGGCCCCGTCTTCCTTCTTCAAACTTCTCTCTTCTCCTTCCGTTGAAGTGTGTGGGTCAGCAGAGCATATCCTGGCACTGTAGGGCTTCTGGGAGAGAGAGCACTTGGCATCGTCAAGAACTTGCACCCCTGAGCCGCGACATCCGACTTCTCGAAACAGACGACCTTATCCAAAGGAGACATTGCACTGCAATGAATTGAGGACATGAAATTCATCATGTATGTATGTCACAACCTTTCTAGTAATGATTTTTGTGAAGATGGCAATGAATACGCCAGTTGCCTCTTTATGGCAGAAAAATACTGAAATCAAAACATACTAAAAAAAACACGATCATCCCTCTACTTACTTAGCCATTTCTTAAAAAAAATTTAATTAAAGCTTGGAAGGGCTTGTCAAGTTGAGATGGTAAGCAATTTCAGGCAAGAATCATTCTATTTAAGTGAGAAATTTTTTTTTATATACATTGGTCCATGGCTGGCACTTGATCTTGAACTGGTGATCATTTTTAACCATTAAGTTCTTAGCTACCCCACCGTTTAGGACATTTCCAAAGAGTTTTACGAAAAGTAACTATAGCTAGTTCCTTTTTTAAAACTGTAATTGGTGCATACTTCTAATTGTAACTAAAGTAAGCTACTTCTCCTTGGTACTCCACCCATCTCAAGAAATGTCAGCCTAGATCTGTGAAAACCTAAGCTAAATAGAAGTCCACACAAACTGATTGAAAAATCAAAGTACGTATCACAAATAAAGTCACAAAACTTCTATGGATCACGTGGGAGAGTAAGAGGATTGAATCATATCATTGAAAGAACATATCCCCCAGGTCTCTCACCTTCTTCCCGACAGGTTTCTGAGCACTATTGGAGAGTATTTTATTTAAAAATTCAAACATGGATGTTTATACTGTAAATATCCTCTAAAATAACGATCTTCAAATTTTAATCAATTTTGGTTTCAGGAATGCCAACGTATGCCATGCTAGTGAAAAAAACCTTAACGCAACATAGTGCCTCAAATGTTGCATTAAAATGTTCTCAGCCTCACCCGTTTAAAATCATCAGTTAATATATAACTGACCACTATAATTTACAAGAGGAACAGTATATATTTAGTCACAGCCACTCCCTTTTCTGACTTTGCCTCCTAAAATGAACCTTTCAAATGTAAAATATATTCAAAACTTGCAAACAATGATTGCAATAAGGCCACTTCTTAGCATGATTTTCATGATACATAGTATGAAGATTTGCAAGATGTTAGAATCCTCAGTTTCATCAAGCTAAATTCGAATTTTTCCAAGACCCTGTGAAAACTTCCCTGCAAAATAGAAATGCTGAATTCAATGATGTTGTCATGTAAAAGAAGTAAATAAGAGCATTTTAACAGCTAACTCCTAAACACCACCACAAGTTTTCTGAAAATCCCTTACACGCAAAAATAGTTAGTGTGACCTATGGGCTCATGCATTTGTAATTTTAAGAAATGCAATTTTTTGTTTATGCACTATTGTTAGCTAATTGGGATGGATCCACATACAGTATGTGATCAAATTTTAAATTAAAATCTTTCAAATTCATATTACCAACATCACTGTGGAAAAAGAAAAAAAAACAATATATTTAGTACACGGCAAATGGGTAAGGAAAATGATTTTTCCTTTGCCTTATTATTATTGCATTAACTAAGAGCAGAATGCCATATCTGTCGAGGTACTATGGTACCACTTGAGTTTCCCCAAATGCTTGACCCCAGAACATTTGGCAAACACCATATTAAGGAGAATCTCAATTTGAATTCAGCCTGAATAAATCCCTCTAAATAACGTAGTTTACCCTCCAAATTAATGCATGCTAAGCACTTTCCATTCACGGCTCATTGCAAGCTAGTGAAAACTTTGTATGCTTTCTCAGGACGGTTTTATACATGACCATGGTTATGTCAAATAGTTGACATCATCAGGCATTGAATCATCCTGTAGAGGTGTTCAAAGTTTTATTCCAGTTGGCTGGTTCAACATGAATTATAAATTCCCCAAAGCTACATTAGAAACCATCTTATCAGTACATGAAACGTGGTTCCTAATCACACTTACAGGTCCCCAGAGTCCAGCTCCCAGCGATAATTTAGACTCGGCCTTGGCAGTGGGAAGGAATAAGAGTCGCGAATGTCAGCAGAGTGACTCCATCGCGATGAGGGTGGGGGGGGGGGGGGGGGGAGTGCGAGGAAGCAAAAGGGCCGTGGATGGAGAAATCAGAGGCGAAGACGACAAAGACGGGTGGGCGGTGGGCACTGGTCCCTGCAAAAGACAATTGAAACATGAAACCAGGAGAATTGCCACCATGGGATATAAGTGAGGTGACTGAACAAAGGCTTCACAAGAGGGACATTTGCAGGAAAAAATAAGGACAACTTTAAAAGAAGCCTGACAAACACAAAATTTCCTTTTATAAGCAAAGAGGTATGTAAAAAATACAGAAATTTATTAAAACATCATTATGGGGAACTGTCATGGGCAGCTGACTGACATAAAAATAATTTTTAACACGCAAAATGCCAATATTTGCTCAAAAAAGCCATATTTGCCTTCATTAAGCATTGTACAAAGTGAAGAAATTGAGTCAAGTGTCATGTAAAATCATGAAGTATTCTTAGGAAACACATGTGGACCTCATCTACAATAAATGGATTTCAAAACAATACCCTTTCTTGAAATCCCTAAAAGAATTGAAACAAAATAT
Source organism: Ischnura elegans (assembly GCF_921293095.1). Taxonomy (NCBI): domain Eukaryota; kingdom Metazoa; phylum Arthropoda; class Insecta; order Odonata; family Coenagrionidae; genus Ischnura; species Ischnura elegans. The sequence continues at coordinate 11,558,747 of NW_025791658.1, read as the reverse complement.
CACATATTCCTATGGAAGAAGACAAGCCTGCATGAAGGAATATCATACATACTGGGCCTACTTCTAAGATCTCCGTGGAGATAAATGTTTTTGCTGGTACGTATTTAAGCTTGATGTGCTTTATCCTACGAAGAGTTGGACTCAGCCTTATTTCACTGACATTTCTTGGTTGAATAATTTTTATTAAGAGCAGCAAAGAATTCTAAAAATCAGATGAATAAAGGTTTTTGATGAGATTTTTATGCCAGAATTTCTGATGCCATCGTCACATCCATTTTCCTGCCTTTCATGACTAGATGTTACTGGAAGCATGAGAATTTCAGACGTAAAGAGGAGTTTACCTCTCCTTGAATCCAATTATCTATATCAGAGTAACTGCAAGGACCAGCATTACATGGCTGAACATGTACAGGAGTTCCGTCATTTCGGTCTCCGCCCCGTGAACGGCAATATATGCTTCAGCGACAGCTTTTCCTTCAAGTTCGCACCAATATGGTCGGCCTTGCTCACCAGCTCCACATGTCACAGAGCACTTGAAGGAATCAAATGATGTTAGAATTATAGTCACAGACTCACTGAAGACCTTTCTTTCAAGAAGATTTCAGACCACATACGGTCATCTATCAGTTTTGAAAATTAAGGATAAAAATATCTCATACATTGACTTACTATTTATGTGCTGATAATCTGTAACTCTTAAACTTCACTGAAGCAGTGGTTTGTTACATTGTCAATCAAGGGATTTTTGTGATTTGATTTCCAAAAATGAAAACATTTGCACATGTGACATGAGTATACATTACAATAATGGTAATGAGGATCTGGATGAAATAGTTGTACAAGATGCATATCCAAACATATCAAAGAAAATCCAAGTTTATTTGCTTCGACAGAATGTTCAAATCAAGAACAGTGTGGTTTATCATCCATTTAATACAGAAAATTGAAATGAAAAAGGACAAGATAAGTTTTGGAAAATATTAGAAAAATAAATGAAGAATAAGATTAATTTCTCTGATGTTCCAAGATATAGGGTAAAATCGGTGAGCGCCACTAGGAATCATAGTAATCATTCTGAAGTCATTTACGCCATAGGCCTTATGGCTCATGAATAAATTTCAGGGTTTTTAGAAGAAGTAGTATATACGTATCTTCTTATCACCAAAGCAGATAACCATATTAGATGCTTAAGACGAATATCTAAGAAGCCTACAACCTGGTCCATCCATTTGTAGGTGCCAGAAATACTCCACCTCTCAACTTTCATAGTGAAAAGCACAGCCCACTTTTGAGAATGTAGCATGAGAAATTGGATGCAATGAGATACATATACATGTATATGTGTATAGATGTTAGTGAGTACATATTTAGCAACTTCAACCTTTGAAATACTGTTCAAGCATTAAAATGTAAGATAGTTTAATGTGTAATGAGTCTCTTTGCTTTTATAATAAATAATATGTGAACCCACATGATGAGAATTCAAAGTCATTATCCAATATTACGGAAATGCGACATGGCGCAGTCGTCGTCGCAATTGAATCGGCACCGAAATTGATTAACTGTGAATTAAAAGTATCAGTCCTGGAATGGGTTTATTCTCGTTAAGCATGCCTGCCATGTGACCAAATTTATTTATACATATATGAATATTCAAAAATTATAACTTATCGATTGTACAGGGGTCTGTCGAGGGTAGTCACTTCAAGATTTTTCGGAGAAGAAACGGCCCTCCGAAAGTAATTGGTTAAAATATAAGTGATTGAACTATCCTCGGCCGTTGAACAGTTGAATTTGTTAAACATTTAGTTATGTTAAAGCATGTCTTCTGCATGAGCGTAGCAATGCGGGTCCCGGCCTCCACTGAAGGATCGTAGTTAGGTACTTGCCCGTAAAAATTCGGGGAAGAGCTGGGACCCCCCTAGCTGTTTGTAAAAGATGAGGCTATGTTAAAGTCAGCTACATCGGAGTAGCTGAGGAGTCACGGGGGGGGGATCATGAGCATGGCGAGGAGCATGAGCGTCTGAGCCCCCTAGAAACATCGGAAGGGGGGGCGGGCCAATCTTAACTTTTCGTCACAGGTTTTGTTATTTCCAAGGAGGGCTGTAGTTAGGGAGGCCCTGTCCCCCTGGAAGGATGGTAGTACCCCTGAAAAATCAGTGGGGGTGGGACCCCTGTAGCTCGGTTATAAATTTAGTTATGTTGAGGCATGTCTGCAACATCGGACTAGATAGTGGGTCAAGAGGGAACCCAGCCCCTCAATAGCTTCGAAGCCCCCCAGAAAAATTCGAGGGGGGGGGATCGGGTACTCCCCGCTTTGTGTTGTAACTGCTTATTAAAAGAAGAGAGTATCGTGAGAAAATTAATGGCCAGAGATTAGAAATGATTATTAAGTAACTTTTATCCAGTGTCAGACTTTGTAAATGATTATGTTGTTAAATGATATAGTAAGAATAAAAAGGTTTTCAAAACGGAAGACTTGATTCGCTTATAATAAGCTGTTACGACTGTCATAACGCATAACAGTAACTGCAGGATATGCAGTAGCTAAAGATATGCAAAACGGAATGCTTTATGTTATATAACATGAATATAACTGTTTTTTCATAACTTTTTAATACTTGAGTACTCTAATCTCTCAAAATAACTCGTAAAATCACACCGCCCATCTTTATGGCCTAGTGATACCCACAATGCACTATGTTTGGCAGTTGGCCAAAGTCCGCAATCGCAAATCAATGTAGTGTAATGATTGTATTTGCGTTTATAATAAATATTACGAGAACATACATAGTGAGTATTCAAAGCCATTAGTTATTGGTCACCTGGTGAGATATATTTATAAATTCTACAAGATAATGATTTAGTTTATGTGTACAAAGCAACTTTGACGAGCCATAGGCTTGATCAGAAGATTCGATCTATCTTTTTATATAAATACGGATAATTTAAATTTAACAACAGAACATCGCATGATTTTGTGCCAATATGGTGGTTTCTATTATTTTTTTATTGCCTAAATCGAAAGATATTTACTCCTGGAGTACATATTTCACGCTTTTAGATTTTTTAATGGCGATATCTATTTTTCGCGATTAAATGAGAAGTGAAAATTTTCTAGCGTGCGAAAACGCGACGGCTAAGTATGAATGCTGGGAAAACCCCGTGTGACGTCGTTCTGGTTCCCGCTGCCACAAGTGAGGAGATCTTGGGACGAGGCTTTGAGCGCTGATACGACACAGGATGCCAGCAGGTAGCAGAGTACCCTGCTAGCTGGTAGCGCTTGGCTTAAATAAGGATTATTAATACTTTATCAAACGAAGAAAACTTTCCGACCATAGGCAGTTTTAATAGGTGATTATTAAGACATGTTTCCCTGAGCTCTGTGCGTCATGCATGCATTGATAATCTCAGACGATGTAAAAATCCTATGTACTCGTATAGAGACTAGGTCCCTGTGACGTCACGTGGAGTGGCATCGCATGGGCGCCAATCTGGCCTTTTTCAAATGAGGATAAAATTGACCATTGCCATTCGTCTAAACCGGCATTTCTAAAAAAAAATAATTTGCATATTATGAATACACTAATGGTGGGTAACGAATCACCATCAATGCCTTTCGTTTTCTTTGATGAAGTAAACTACCCTATTCGACACTCCTGTTGCACATGAATCTCAAAAATCACCAGAAGAGCATTGTGTTAAAATCAATTTCAACCATTTAACTCTCCGACTCCACCTGCGGGGTCTTCCTATTGGGCAGGGATGCCGACTTACCAAAAATCTTGGGGGGCCCAAACCGGGGATCCTGCACCGGAGAATTGTATACGTAGAGAATTTGAAGTTTTTTTTTAAGTATTGTAGAAGAGCCATATGATCAACATTAGAGCCCTGATAACACGAATCCCGATATCTGGACACTCCGGGGAAAATCGACAAGCCTGACACATTTTTTCCTCACACCCATTACGAATTTTTGAGAAGGCTCGGGCCCCATCAGGCCCCATGAAGTCGGCGCCAATGCTATTGGAAAATACGAACTTCTTCAATTAGTGAAGTAAGGAATTCAATCAAAAGTAGAAGAAAGTATGGATTTCTCAAACCGTGGATGACAAATGCTTTGAGAGACAGAATTTCTACCCTACTTAGGCGCCCTTTATTGTTAAAAATGGGTAAAAGACCCGAAAATAAAAAAAAACAATTATAGCTTTACTTCTTATCACGTAAAAACACGTAAAAAACGTGAAATAAAAATATGCATATATAGTTATTATAAGTATTACTATTTGACTACAATGATGGTAATTCTACCAACCAATGAAGAATCTTGAATTCCATAATCGGAGTTAAACCAAGGGATGAATCTCTAAGATTAAGTCTCAAAATAATGCACAAATTTTAACAAACACGCAAGAGATTGTGGACGGATTCTCCTCCAATTTTAAGTTCATTCGGTCAAATAATGTGGAACCTGATACTTATTAATACGTAGATAGTGATAATCATGGCTTTCTGGGACAGTGTTTGAGGGTCTTTATTCTTCGTTCCTACAAACGAACATGAAATTTATAAAAAATAATATCACTCTTGATACCAAAGAAATCTATAGGAAGTGATAGCATTAGCTCCTATATAATTAATTAAAGGAATGACACGATCGCCATAGTCTTCACATAAATAGCCAACCTCAGTTTGCAGGCTAGGATTTTTTCTCATCCGTTAAAAATAGTAATTTTTATTCCTATTTTTCAAAAAGGTCACAGATTAGATTTAAATAATTACAGGACCGGTATTTTCCAAAATACTAGAGAAAATTGTGAAAAGTAGACTCCTCTGTTTCTTTAATGTTCAAAAGTTTTTCTAGTTATAGATATCCGTTCGGATTTCATAAATATAAATGCACTGACGATGCTACTGTACAATTCCGTTCTCATGTTTATGACGGTATAAAGAACTCAAACTAGGTTGTAGGATTATACATTCATATAACCAAAGCATCTGACTCTGTAAACCACCAAATGTTACTAATAAAATTGAAATAATCTGTGTGTGTAATAGTGGCGGTGCATGCATTTACGCATGTTAGCAAGTGCAAACCCAAAGGAGAATGAATTATGAAAGATAACTATTCCTTAACAAAGAGAAGGATAAAAATCCTGTCTACTTGTTGATGTGATATGAAGCTCCGAACGCTACATCCATCTCCTAGGCGAATTCACCGCTCTGCAAGTGTGCGATCCAGTGGCATCCCATGGTATATGGGGGCCCCGAGATTCAGGGGATTCAGGGGCGCTCGCGTACTCGCGTGTATCATGCAGCGGCCGGCGACCGTTGGGGCGCTGGTCCTAAATTATAAATAAATTATCCCTAAAAAAGCCGTAAAACTCACCATTTTGAACCATTTATCTTAAAATTCCGCAATTTATTAACCACTCATCTGGGTGTTTAATTTTCCCATGTCCAACCTGCGATGGGTATTTAATTTTACACTGAACCGTAAGTTCTATTTTTGCAGTAAGAAGAGTAAGCACAAACGTTTCATTATTTTTTTCACTATAGTATTAATATTTTCAGTATTCGTTTGAAATGTTGAACGTTTGTGGATTAAAAATTAATTTTAATGATAAACATTAATTGTTTTAAAAAGTTACAAAAGGGAACAATAGAATTATTCGTACTTATTCGAATTATTAGTGATGAATACATTCGCATAGAATGAATATTAACAATTTTTGTAAACATAGTGGTAGCAGAATGTTTATAAAAATGTCAACAAGTAAAATACAATGTTCGAAAATTTTTCATATCAAGGGGCAATGTAGACAACCACACCTTACACATATTTTTTTTTTACTCTTTCCTCTCCTATGGTAAAAAATTTTCAATGATTACAACACTTCATCTCCACTCAAAAAAACACTTCACACTTCACATTAACATCAAATAAACGCTACAAAAAATGAAACTGTTTGAAGTATAAACGAAGAAAAATAAAATTATAAATAAATGGTGCGGTAAATCATGACCATTGCTTCAAATTAGCTCCGCATCTATTTGTATAGTGCATCTGTCTTACAAAAGAACATTTATTTAAAAATTCAATGAATATATATTTTTAGAAATCATTTTGAACATGATATAATCTGAAGCATGGAGCAGGGCACAAGCCAACTGAACAATCTGGACAGCAATATTTTGTTTCCTTCCTTTTCCCCTCTTTGAAGCACACAACACATCTTTTTGTGGGGCACTTTTTGGTTGTTGGGGGAACAGCATCAGGAAAATGTCTCTCGGTAAGGCGAGAAGGCTTAGGGGATTTAGATGGCCTTCCCTGGGGTGCTTAGGCATCTACTGCATACTTTGCAATTAGTATTTCAGCTAGCGAGATTAGAAAATATTTTCGACTCAATTTTCCCTTGTTCTTTTTGTAAATCGCATAGGCATTCAACATTGCCATGTCCAACAAGTGCCGAAAAATGTTTTTATAGTATTTCCTTGGTCGATTTCTGGCAATTTTGTACATATTCATGAGTCCATCGCTTCTATCAACGCCTCCCATGTTTTTGTTATAGTCTTGTACCGCAATTGGTTTCACCACTCTTTTACCCCATTTTTCAGTTTCGGACATTTCAGTTCCATGAAACGTGCTCACCATTATCACGTCTCTTTTGTCTTTCCATTTCATCACCATCTGTTTCCCACGAAATGCCGCCACCATTTCTCCTTTCTTCAATTTGGCAGATTTTACGGATTGAGGAAACTCCTTCCTATTTGACACCATCGTCCCAACCACATCCGTTCTATTCTCGGATAACATGTCCACTAATCTAGGGCTAGTGTACCAATTGTCTACATATATAGTATGCCCCTTACCTAGAAGATCATCGGATAAATCAAGTACAATCCTGGCGGTGATATTTTCTCCTTCATATTTGTTGGAATACATTGTGTCCTTTCCCGTATAAATAAAAAAAATTCCATATGTAGCCTGACTCACTTTCACAAAGCACAAAAAATTTTAAACCAAATTTACTCTGCTTTGATGGAATGTACTGCTTCCAAGAGAGTCTACCCTTCCACATCAGAAGAGATTCATCAACAACAATAGCCTGATTGGGCGAGTAATTTGATGAAAATTTATTTTTCAAGTACTGTAGCACTGGTTCAATTAAAAAAAATTTCTATTGCTGACATCAGCATTGAAAGTTTTGTTGTCCACAAAATGTAAAAATTTCAGAAGGAGAAGGAACCGTTTTTCACCAAAAACTAGAAAAAAAGGGAGTTGCGATGCTTTCTCTTTTAGTAAAATACATCGCATAATCGGGTTTCAGTACAATACCCTGTAGAATAAAAACTCCTAGCAACACTCTTATTTCATTCACAGTTGTCTCAACCCAACTCCGTGCCCTAGATCGCGGCTTCAGGTTAACATTTGCCGGAAGGAATTGCTGAGCATAAATATTTGTCTGCTCCATTATTATCGAGCACAGATTCTCATCCACAAATAATTCAAAGCATTTTAGGATGTCATCCTCAACCTCAACATCCACATTTAATTCAGATTAACCTGAGAAACTGAACTTCTCTCCCACTACCTCTCGTTCACTCCAAACGTAAGGATACCCAGGTTGATTGGTAACCTCCTCTTCCAAAAGATCGTCGTCTTCATCACTCTCGCTATCACTAATATCAGTGTTTACGTAATCGTCATCCAAATACTCAGAGGCACTTTCATCTTCGCTCTCTTCTAAAATGCTTATAATTTCTTCTGCACTTGGTTCAGATCGTTTCCTTTTACCAGATGAAGCCATATTAGAAAATGTGAGCAAACATTATGGAAACTATTCTTATTCCAAAAGCGAGAGCACTTCAAAACATTTATCGAAAAACTCACTAATTATTCACACTAGAAATCCCCAAAACCGCGAAACACTTTCCACTCCGAAGCTCAAAGGAAAACTGAGGACAACTTAGGTAGCTTAAATATCAAAATCAGTTACTCCGCTCACATAGAATAATCGAGCAAACTGCGAAGGATTACAAGGGTAAAGAAACAATAATGCCTTTAGAAAAAAAAACACACTGCAGAGTAGAGAAGAGTACGAAATAAAATGAGTCTTTCTTGTGGATTATGCTGTCGAGATAGCATAGAATTTACTTGCCAAGGAAAGAGGCAGCATATGTATAAAAGTAAAAGATTTCTAACACGCTCCTTGCCGCCGTATTTTCGACCAATTCACCCACTGCGGCGCCGCTTCAGTCATTATGACCGACGCAGAGGAGACTTATCTAGAGAGAAGGCTGGATTACAATACATAGTCTCTCAGTTTGAAAACTTCATTCTCAGATGGTTGCACTTGCCAGCTAATCGTATTCACACCACTTTGTAGTTTATCCTGATATACGGTATGCTACAAGCGGCGAAAAAAGTTACTTCCTTCGATCATATCGACCGAAGCTGCGTGAAGAGAATGGGATCGGTAATTATGACCGAAGCAGCACGGAGCGTTTACAAATAGCAGAGCTTTCAATAAAATACATGCAGGAGAGTAAAAATAATAGATACATTGGCAAGAAAATCGGAGAAAATGAAGGTATAAAAATACGTCAAGGGGCAATTAGAATGCAACCCGCAAACCAGCGACAGAGCTATGCTACGAGACGCATAAGTACATAAAAAAAGGTCTGATGTATCATCTACCGGGCAGAAAGTGACCTCCATGGAGCCATCTACGAGTTGCAGTAGGTGTGTAATGGAATATCACAACTAACCCATTGCAAATGAACATTAAATCGGCGTGGCGTATATATACAGGATACCCACTGAGGGTTAAACCTCTCATGACGAATATATACGGTATACCCAGATGAGTGGTTAATCTTGCACCTACCGCTTATCTTGGTGGGTATTCCACACCCCGAAACACCTCGGTATTAGTTGTACCTCAACCCCCCCCCCTTAATTTCTGCCCTGTATCAACCTGTCGCAAAGGTGTCAGCACATAGAGTGAAGAATCAAAATGGCGCGTCCAAGTCACGTGACTCCCTTTATCCAATCGGTGGTCACCGTTGTCTGCAGAGGACCCAACAATGGCTGTCAGAACCTTTCATATGTATGGCCTTGGCCGCCACCTACACTACCTGCGCCCGGGATCCTACTGTCTGTAAAAAAAAGGCGCCCGAGTTTGAGGAGCTCTATCCTCCAAGCGAGCCAATCAATTTCAATGCAACAAAAAGCGCATGAAAGAGAATTTATTTTTACGTTGTATTATTTACTTAAAGAAAAATTTCGCTCCATAGTACTCCCTCTACTTTCTAAGAAAGTACCCGTTTTATGCGAGTAAAATCAAGTTGTCCAGCTTTGAGCACTTGGAATTCTCGTAGTTATCGTATCAATATCATGGAATTTTTATGCATGAAAGCCAGGTCTATTATTAACATTTTTAGATTACAATTGTTTATACCACGAAAATTTACGGATGTGTTTTCAACTACTCAAATTTCTGCTAACTTCGAAACCAATGGGTCAATTGAAAATGAGCTTGAAAACTGATCTTGAAATAATTTACATGCATGAGGACTTCCGGAAAGTGTCAAGTGTCGCTGCCCTACTAGGATTCATCGTTGACAATAACATTCAAAACTCATTCAGTGAAACAACTTAACTACTGAAGATTCTTGCGACAATTCCGATGACCACTATTGAAGCAGAGAGGATTTTTTCTACCCTTAAATGTGTTAAAACATTCTCACCTAGCCAGATGGACGAGGACAGGCTCACTGCTTAGGCGATGTTGTCAATTGAAAGAAAGTTCCAGGACGGTATCGGAGGTTTCAATGACAAGGTGATGGACAAGTTCGCTCGGAAGAAGGAAAGGAGAATGAATTCCACCTCCCGTCACTTTTAAAGGTGTGGTTAGAATAATTGTTTTCATTATTATGCTTATATTATTTCTGTTCATGCAGTTTTAAGTGTTGAATGCACCAGTGGGATGTCTTGCATGCTATGTATTCTATTACGACGAAATATGATGCTCATGCATTAGAATAAAAATAAATCATCCTGTTTCTGCTCTAATGCACACCCTGGATAAATAACCTCCAGCCGCCACTAGTGTGCAAGGGGCGGTTTGCCTAGGTCGGCTGGTCGGCGATCGCCTAGGGCCCCGAGCTTTTGAGGCCCACAGAGTCGTCTGGATTGTCGATAATACACTACATATCCCTCATAACCCGATTACCCCATTAGGGAGTAGTTTAGAGAGCTGCCATCTAGAGGACTCTGGGGGACCCCGAGCTTCGGGGGGCCCCCACAACGCTCGTGTACTCGCGTGTTTCATGAAGCGGCTGGCGCGCCGGCCAGCTCCCCAGCCAGCCACGGCGTACCTTGGGGCGCTGGTCGCGGTCTCTTCTCTCTCTCCTGTCCTACGCTTAGGCCGAATACGACGACGAGTTCGCGTGAATCTCCCTCGTGAGAAGAAACCCGAGTGGCAACCGTAGAAGGGACTGTGTGACATGATATTTTTCCCTTCACTCATCCCAAAGTCCCCAGTTCCGTAGCGAAACCCGATATCCCCGCATGTGTTAGTAGGTAGTCGACACCCCAATTCATCCGTCGAGAAAAAATACGAGACTACAATGGCTACGTATTGTTACATATCTCACTTGCATTGAGTTTTTGACTAATTGTAAGGGGTACCTATGACTGTGGGACTGCCGTAACATGCCTATCCATATTCCATGCCAAAATTAATTAGAAATAGTTCATTCATAGCAACCAAAAGTCTTTATCTGGCCCCAAAATTTGCTTCGTAATATTTTACATCTTTACTTTTGCTTTTTGAAAGAGTTATTCGAAAAGTTTTTTTTACAGGTTTATTAAATTTCAGGGCAATTTCAAGGAACAAATGCACTAAATAGATAATAGAACCATTAAAACATAATTAAGTTTTATTACAGGAAATTTAATTACAGGAAAAACTAGAACACAACATATAATTTATGAATTATAAATGGTGTGTGACCTGAGATGCCCTCAGTCGTCGCGTAAGTTTTCTAAGCAATGTCACGGAACGGTAAATACGTATAGGTGGCAAATGAATATTTTCGGATCCACCAAAGGTTGAAAAAAGGACATTTTAAGATCCAGGAATGAGTGCTTTGCGTCCTGACCAATTTTTTTTAAGTAACGATTTTTTCAAGTCAAATGCCACCAAATCATGAGGGTGGCAAAATTCTCATGACTTTCTCCCTCAGTAAAACCACACATCACATTTGAAGCCCATTCTTTACCTTTGTCACCCCTAGAGGCAGTCAAAAATAAAGCTTATAACACTGTCTCAAAAAGGTAGGGGTGTGCGAGTACTCGAAAATTTGAGTGAAGTCGTTGGTACTCGCCTCGAGTGTTTCGAGTAGTATTACGACTGTCGCGTCGAGTAGTGTCGTTTACAGATCTGTCGAGCCCAGTAGGTTATAAATCTTCCGACAAGAGGTGCTATCATGAAACTCCTGCAGTAATATCGTTTTTAGAGTCGATAAGTCGTCCTTATGCCTTGGTATAGGAGTGTCAGCTCTTTGTATACGTAGCAGTCAATCACCATAGCCAATGGTGCCGACTCCATGGGGCCCGAGCCCCCTCAAAAATTCGTTATGGGTGTGAGTAAAAAATGTGTCAGGCCCTTCGGTTTTCCCCGGAGTGTCCAGATTCGAGTTGTCAGGGTTCTAATGTTGATAATACGGCTCTCCTAAAATGCTTAAAAAACTTATAACTCACTACTAATAACATTTCCCGGGACAAGATACCCGGTATGAATACCCCCCGAATATTTTTTGCATGTCGGTATCCCTGACCAAAGCAGTCAACGTGGGCGACCTATTCGTCAGCCGCGGCGGCCAACCGTCTTCCAACCTGACGCGCCCTAATCGGAGTGGACCACTGTACCGCTCATATTCTCTCATGCTCATACTTTACTACCTTATCATACTTTCTTTTGGACTATCGCTTTCAAAAGTATGTACACATCCCAGAGTCCCACTTCACAAATGGGTGAAACAAGTCGGTGAAAACTTGTGAGGTTGGCACATAAAGCGACCTGCATCCCTCACTCGTATGCCACCAAGAGCCGACGACGAGGACGGAGGCGGTCGCGACCTAGCTACCGAAGCTGGAGTTAAACTTCAGGAGTATGAGCCCAATTAGAATTAAGATTAGCGGATAGAATTTACTGGGGTAACTCACGTACACACTCGAGTTGCGCGGTCTGAATGTTTTCTTTCGGGCTGCGTTTCGAGGTTTTTCCTATCCTTAGATTTATATTTGGACTCGCCGTTTATCTCTTACTTATGCGGCTCCGTGGCCGAGTAGATCTATACTGTGCGCGGTAGTAGAAGTAAAGTTTTGAGGGTGGGGGTTCGAATCCGAAATTATAATACTTTTTTCACTTTTTTAAGATCTCCTGAACATCAACATAATCTATGAAGATGACTCAAGAAAAAGTTAGTACTGTTTATGTGAACGACTGAAGTTATTTAACTAAAACTACCCTCCGAGGAAATCCGCATTACAAAACTTTTAACATCAAATTAAGGGGGCGCCCTAGCGTTTGAATTTCCCGATTTAACGGCTCACGAAGGCCTCTAGCCGCAGCGCCGGGATATGGAGACCGAAGCCGAAGCGCCTCAAGGGAGAGAAAGGGTGGGGGGGAAAGGCAACTCCCCTCCCAACTTCACCCGCGACGACTCCGAGGAGAAATTTGATACTCAGGATAAACTTGATACGGGTCGTTGGAACAGGGTTCGCAGTCGGAATTGATATGTGACACCTAAGTAGCTGCGAGCCAATTAAAAATATTAGAAGCCAATTTCTGGTTTCTCTCTCATGCGCTGAAAAAATAGGCCTGTGAATGCGAAGGTCCTTTTGAGGTAACACCTTTTACGAAATTGTTGGCGATGATATCTTCATTACGTAAACAGCCATGTCGTCAACATAACACCGCCGACCTCGGTGACGGCAGGATAATGTCCCCGCCTGCCAAACAAGAAATCGCGGGTTCGAGTCCCGCCTGGGTAGGATTCCCCTATCCAGGGCTTGGTTGTTCGTGTATATAATTGTTGAACTTTTTGAACACTCAATACAAAATGGCTCAATTTGAGCTGTATTCGGTGGTTTTGGAATAAAACAAAATAAAAAATTTCAGCATTGAAATGTGGTTTATGATGTTATTTTAACGGAATGTAGAGTCATTTTACGTAATGAAGACATCATCGCTCGCAGTTTTCGAAACGGAAGGGTAAAACGGGTGGCAAACGAAAAGTGGAGAGGTTTCTCATTTGATATATACTTACGTGAAATATATTCAACTAACATAATTAATTATTAATAAAATGTAACAATATGTGCCAGCTAGCTTGCTTGAAAATCACACTTGGATGCGAAAAGCGATGGTTACTTGAGTTAGAGCTAGAAATATTTTTTTATTAACACCAATGAAAAGAAGCAATAAAACAGAACATGAAGGAAAAAAATCCGTGGGAGAGCCGAAACCTGCATTTCAAGACAAAAGTAGTTCTTAATTAATAGTTGATCTTTGTGTCATCATTATTTCTGATATAGCACTCATCAGAAATCACCTCGCAAACATTTTATATTTTGAAAATGCAATGGAAAGCATGAAATTATATATGAACCATTATAAATTAACAAAAGTATTTAAATCATAAGAAAAAATCAAGAATAAGTTCACCAGCTCCACAACTAGTTTTCATTTGCATTCAAGGGAAAAGTTGACCCCTTAACATCACTTAATCTTGGCATTGTTGCTATGATGCGCGAGGCTGTGTGGTTCAGAAGCCTTTGAAGATCCACTTAAAATTTTTTTCTTCCACTGATGTCCCCTCTGTGTATGAAGATTTTTTTTTCGTCTAGCCCTATCATAACTAGGATAAAGCTGATACCCAAGGATCTTGGCAGTCTTATGAATAATTTTGGATAGAAATTTTGTTAAATTGCCGTCAATAATCAGCGATATTGCTTCTTCATGGCGTCAGTTCATTTTGAATTGTAGGTATTTTCCATAGAGGATACCTCTATGGTATTTTCCTCCATTTCTGTAATATCCGTTTCCCTCGGGTGGGGGTGGTCGTGGTCATTTCCGTGATTATCTTCGCTGCCGCATCATTCCCTTGCGAGCGCAGTGTCACAGTTGTGGCTAGCGATAGCTCAGCTGCTGTTGCTTTCTCGAACCAGTCACTTTTCTGCTCTTATTGTTAGACCTATCACTAGACCTCTTAAAGTCTTTCATAGGCCTTTCTTTGCTGCTTTACCCAGAAAAACCAGGAATTAGATAGCAATAGTGACATAAAATCGCCTAGGAGGAAAGTAAAGCCAATACGAATACGTTAAACAATAATAGGTTACAAACTGTGCAAGGAGTTTCAAGGAGATTATTATGCATGTCAGGTGGATATACCTTTCTCTAACCAACATCGACGTTTTATTTCAAACCTGTCGCTGGTTCTCTTGCATTCGTCCCATTTCTGGAAATACGTATTGAAAAAGTATTTGTTCATGACATTCTGCATTACTTCCTTCGTCTTCACTTCCTGCTCCCAGTTAAACTTATTGAGAAGATATCGAACGGCAAATTTACGTTATGAGGACAACGAATTTCCACTTCTATTAACAATAACGTCATGTATTTCTTTTCGTGTTACTTTCATTCGCTCAATTTTTCTTATCCGAAATATCAACAATCTGAATCATCAAAGATGAAAATCGAAATTAGAATATAATACCCTGCATAATACAACACACGAAATCAGTGAGATATTTATCTTGGAAAACATGGGAACCTTTTTATCGTTGCGATATATCCTCCAGTAGTGGTAGTTCGTCCTCAATGCTGAAATCTCACGCTCTAGGGAAAATAGATCTTGGTTCCTCGCTTCCGTAGCACAAGCACTGTATCCTTTCACACTTACTAGTAAAAGTTGACTAATTTTCTCGGTAAAATCGTGAAAGGAATGTTTTTCAAACAATTGGGAAGAAGCATTTGCGGAAAACTCCGTGCGAGCCACCTCGTAGAAATCACCTGTATCGAAGATAAGCGATCCTCAAAATGGCAAAAAACCTTCATATAACGAGGCAATAAAGCAGTTAGCGGCATTTCTACAAACGGACAGTTATGCTTTTAGTAGAAAACTTTTTAAACGCTAGATAAAAATCGTAAGACTGAGGTAGGGTTTACGGTCACAATAGGGGTTACCGCTGTGGGCCCGCCGCCATTCTTCAGCCCTTTCCAATGTTTGAGCTGATGGGAGCTATGAAAGACATAGGAGAATGTGGTAAGCAAAATGCGGGTGCATTGCGGTGAGATATGGGTTCTCCAAGAATAAGAAACTATTTCCTTTCAGCCGCGCCCTTTCCGAGACAAGCTTCTGACTTGCCGACGCAATCGTCAATATCCTCAACTATAACTAATGCTGAACAAATTTCCTCATCTATTCACCGCGTCGGGTGGTTGGACACTCAGGCACATAACTTGATGGGAGAGGTGGGGTGGCAGGTTGGTGCAAGATTTCTCTTTTGAGAATCAAAGTTGATAATTTTTTTGTTATGCGGTGTAAGATCATATGCCTAGCAATGTGAATTAACATGAAGTTTTTCTCTCACCAAATTATCAAGACGTGAAAAATAAGACATTTTCATCGTTTCATAAAAAATAATAGAAACTATAGTAGAGAAAAAGTAAATATTATAATATATTATTATAATATATAAGCTTCAAAGAACGACATGATATAAGTTACTTCGTGGAAGTCGATGATAATATCTACTTTTTCTCTACGTTTATGTAAAAAAAATGGGCTGAAAACAGGCTCCGCCATTTTGTTATATATCTATGGTTATTGATGAAACAAAATCTTTAAATTACTTTCAAATGAAAGAAAAAGAAGTGTCAAGTACGATGGTATAACAGTGTTGTCGATAAAACTATTCATGAAACCACTGTACGAGGATAAATTCGGCAAGTTTCGTAAAAAAACGAGGGTGGAAGTTTTTCGCTAAATTTGTTCAACTTTGACCTCACAATTATTGTTAACGTGAAAACACAGGAAAAAAAATAATCTGGAAAGTTATGCAAAACTTATTTGAGAATATGTATGCGAATTTTCAACTTCCTAGCTTAAAAAAATCGATTTTGAGGTTTTGGCCAGCTTTTTTCGATTCTAGCCCACTGTGCGTCGTTTCCCTTGGGGCTTGCTAGACACTTCCATCGCACCACAAAAAGAAATACGCAAAACGAAAGAACGACGATGCGACCTCAAAATCAAGCAGCCAAGAAAACTTATGACTGCCGATGTTGCTGTTGAGGGGAGGGCCTGCGCGCCTCGGAAGGGAGGGCCAGGAGGGGAGGTAAAGAAGTGAAGAATGACTCGCGGAAGGAGGAAAGGTGTTTAGGATTACTCAAAACGACTGCGCGTTATCGAAAAACTGGCTGCAAGGTCTCACAATTTCCCAAATTGTAGCTTTGATTTACGACGTGTGGCATACGTGCAGCCTTTGCTTGTAGTTGAAGGATTATATTATGCTTTGGCTGGTTGGATTTTCTTTACGTGATTTTTCGCCGTGGTGATAGTCATTGAAAAAAATCGAAATTCGTGAAATTAAGCGTCAAGTATCTCCTGTAGGAAACCTGGTAAAAGACCCGTCTTTGTCTCAAGGCACAGATTTAAGCTTTAAAATATTCTGAGTCAAGAAACCGCTATGTACCTATAATGAGCGAAGTACAAACTGGTTAATAGAAAGGGTCTGCATCGTCTTCCGCGACCGTGCTAGGGCGCCCCCTTAAAGTAGTCAATTTGCACAAACCGATCAAGTCAAATCGATCCCCAGTAGACAAGGAACGCGTTAGCAATACACGAAGGTCGACTTCGGAGAATAACGGAGACGGCTGCGCCGGGTATGTGGACCGACTTTTGAAAGTGACTGTACATCAGATATGGCTTCCGATCTCCAAGAGTACGAAGTAATGGTGCAAGAATTGAAAATGCTTGAGAAGAGAGGAACTCCATGAAGGGCATACAACGAATGGCTGTTTCGCTGATATTATGTCACAATAGGTGATCAAGTTCCAAATTATATTCCTTTTCTCATTGTAAAATCGAAATTGTTAGTTGTCACGCATCATGTTCATACGATGGCATGAAAAATTGTAGGTAATTCACGATGAACTATAATAGCTTAAATACTTTTAATCGAGCGCTTTCATTTTGGTGATTTTTCAATTCGGTGTGATAATGTGATTTTTCCCTAATTGTCCTACATATCATGATGCATGTCACCAAAGGCATCGTCTCAATATCACTATGGCATGCCAAAACCACATTATGTTTCATTGAATGTACCCAGGCATGCATCAAAATTTGATGACGTGGTTGGCTATCTAATTGCATTGCATTATCATTTTTTTCCCTTATTCTCCAATTGATCTCCATGGATTATACATTTCACTGAATTTCGTTATTTGAATAACATCCAGAACGCGTTATGTTTTTATCAACGACCCAGAGCTGTTTGCTAATTATTTGTCAAGTTTTTCATTTTTTAATTATTGCCACTATAAATCTCTATTTATGCGATAATTAAGCTAGAATGACGCGACCAATAACCACGTACTATTTCAGGGAGAGCGAAAATGACGGCTCCAGTTATGACTCTTCCACGTAATCATTTTCAGAGGTGGCCGGGATGATCACAGTCCCTATTTCCATCATTTTTTTCCATTGAGTTTGCCATCACAGAACACTTACGTGGAATCAACCGAAGTATTTTTTTCAATCAAATGCATCGAAAATGTAGGAAAAAGACGAAAAAATAGCGCGAGAAGTTCGTATTTGTAGCCGTGGGGCGCTGGCCAGAGCGTCCCAATCCATCCCCATGCAGTTATATGGAGAGTGGTAGTGGTGGGGGCTGCTGGTGCTATGACGCGTCTAAGCTCGTGCCTTATGTAATTCTGGGGACGCCGCCCGAGCATGCGCAGTGCGAAATATCTAGTGAGGTGACATCGCCGCGGCGGTCGTATAATCTTGGCATGACAGTGTTGCAGAATACCTTGTTTTGGTGATCAGTTGACTTATAATGTGAAAATTGTTTTATCGAAGGAGTGATTGGTATGTAAATAGGCTTATCTGTAGTTGGGTTAATCGAGTTAGTGATTGTTAGTGTTTTAGTATTAGTTAGAGAGTAATAAAATAAAAAAATCAGCGTTTCAGAATCAGCATTACCAATTTACAATAATACAGGTAGTAACTTTAAGAATGAGAAATATCAGTTGAGTCATAATTTCAAAGGTGTTCAAGATTCAAGTCATTTTAATGGTGAGATAATAAAATCTAAATAATCTGCAGTTCCATTTATCAGGGGTATAGAGCCTAAAAATAGCTTAATCGACAAGAGCGAATCCGATATAGTTCCGAATCGCAAAAATACAAGTTCCGAAGTAATAATCGTGGCAGTGGTAAATTTATTTTTTTTTATTTTAAAGAAATATAACCACATACAGCATATGCCATTTTATAGTGGCCAGGTAACAATACATAAATTAGAGGACGAAGACGCAATATAACATGTAGAAAACAATAATTACATTTACAAAAACAAAAGGACAACAAGAAACTGCAGTGACAGACTACTTCGGTGACAGATAGGATAGGGAAAGGCTTATGAAGGATGTCAATGGGAGTGCAAAGGGGTCGATGTGTGGAGGGAGTGAGTTCAACACAGAAGTAATGCGGTAGAAAAACGAACGTTTAGTGAGTGAAATTCTAGGAATGGGCATGTGGATTAGGGGATGAGAACGGGTAGGGCGGGATGGAACTTTAAAATTGATAAAAGAGAGCAATGCTGGGCAGTCGATGGTGGAATTGAGAATCTTATAAATAAGTTTTAAATCAGCTGTGAGCCTATGGGTAGTGAGATTAGGGATGAAGAGGGAGGAGAGAATAGCATTAGTGGACATGTTGCGTAAATGCGGTATTCTATTTTTTACTATATTGGCAAAGAAATTGCTGACACAGTCCAGGGATGAGAGGTTGGTTTGTGAAGAGATAGACCAAATGGGACAAGAATAGGTAAGAATTGGAAGAATGATAGATGAAAAAAAAGTTCGAAGTGCCTGGGGGTCTTTAATTTCAGTGAAACGGAACAGGAGTCCTAAGAGGGACATTGCTTTAGACTTGATGGATTGTATGTGTGGAGAAAAATTTAATTTATCATCAGTGATAATGCCTAGGTCCTTAGATGTTGATACACGTTTCAGCGAGTGATTAAAAATACTGTAGTCAAATTGATGAGTTATCTTCTTTAGGGAAATGGACATCACACTACATTTATCTGGGTTTAATGCAAGATTCCAGACATTACACCAATTCGATGTCTGACGTAAGGCATCTTGTAGGTCTTGGCAATCAGATGGTTTTTGAATTTCCTTGAACAATTTACAATCGTCAGCATAAAGGAGAGTTTGAGCTTGGGAAGAAGGTAGCAAAGAGGCAAGATCATCAATATACAAGTTAAACAGATAAGGACCAAGGACACTCCCCTGAGGAACCCCAGATATCAGAGGAGACCAAGGAGAAGATGAGCCAGAAAGAATTGCCGTAGTTTAAGAAACACGATTCCCGATTTTCATCCTTTAATTCGTTTTACGAAGTGAAACGTAATTATTGGATGTAAATAAAAATAAAACTTTGTAAGGTTCACTATTATTTTAATATAGGCACGACCAAGGTTTCGTGACGTGGTTACATCATCGTGGTGCGTCACCTGACTGTAAACAAATTATTTGGTTTTAGTAATCCCAGTTTAGACGAATGTTAATGGTCAATTTTAACCTCATTTGAAAATTGGCGCCCATGCGATGCCACTCAACGCGACGTCACAGGGACCTAGTTTCTAAACGAGTAGATAGGAGCTTTACATCGTCTGAGATTACCAATGCATGCATGAGGCACAGAGGTCAGGGAAATATCTCTTAATAATCATCTATTAAAATTGCCTAAGGCCTAATGTTTCCTTCGTCTGATAAGGCATTAATAATCATTACTTATGCCAAGCGCTACCAGCTAGCAGGGTATTCTGCTACCTGCTAGCATCCTGCGTCGTATCAGCGCTCAAAGCCTCGCCCCAAGGTCACCTCACATGCGGCAGCGGGAACTAGAACGACGTCACACGGAGTTCCAATAAAGAACTAATTTTAATTTATGATCACATTCAAATATGCGTTCGTAGGAATCAATGTGATAAGAAATCAATTTTTAAAGTGATTATAAAGTTCACAAACGTCTATTTTCACATCTCTTTCAGTATGAGAGCAATCGATCAGAGAGCAAATCCAATAATTGATTCGGATATCCATAAGAAAGAAATTATTTAAGCCTTAATTGGACATCAATTTTTCCATTACCTTAGTCAATTCGACCTCGCACTTCTTATCAATTGCATTGCATTAAGTTGTTCCTCAGAAATCCTCAGCATTCTATTACCTAGCATGGAATATTGAGAGAGGCATTTAAATATGAATTGAAAACAGACAACCTATTTCTCGGAGGTTTCAAGGTGGCTCAAATATATAATTTCATTGTACTTGAGGGTCTCTTCGAGGTTTTCCCTTGAACGGAAGAAAAACGTGTTTACCTAATTCAAGTCATTACAAACCGAAAGTGGGGACTAAATAAACAACGGAAAACGTCGACAGTGAAATATATCTAAGACTTTGAAATAGCATTAGTTGCATGATAACAATGAAATACTTAAAAAATGTAGGCATACGCAATGCACAAATTGCCGTAATATTTAAGGGCAATAGGGAAGTGCAATAATTTTTTTATTGCCGAATTTGAAAGTTTAGCCTAAAAAAACAAACATTAGTATAGTCACTTTTATTTCCTGCATCTGGGGTATGCACTTTAAAACGTTTTGAAAGTCGGAAAATTTCATGTTGCGCTGAAACACAGTGCCTCCATCTTTATTGAGATGTGACGTCACAAGGCAGTAGTCACCAGTGGAGTATCGCTGTATTCCGTCGCCTTCTTTAGCGTGGCGAGAGTTCCCGGGAATCGGTGGAGTTTGCTTCCTAAAATGTCGGCTAGTACGGAAAACATTAATTAAAAAAAGAATTATGAATGATTTTTTGTTCCAAATTGCATCTCGACGTCGAAACGAAAGCCTGGAAAAGATATTCATTCCCGTGCCTTAACCACAAGCTATACGGAATAAATGGTTCAAGGCTGCTCCTGACTCTTACCTATCGATGAAATTCTGTTTTGAAGATCATTTGAAGGTATTGTAAGATCAAATTCATATTTATATTATAATTATTTACTTAAAAGGTAACTCATTCATATCAGAAAGTGTGTTGAGTCAAAATATAGCATTTTCCGCGTAGACCTATGTAATGTATAAACTGAAAGTAGTTTGGTTAAAGATTTATGGCGCGACTGTTATTTTAAACGACCGGGAAAAATGCGTACTTTGCCCATGATATTCGCATGTATGATAACAAACGTTTTTTGTTAAAGTTAATCTTTATTTGTTGAATTAGTACATTTAAAGGTGATACAGATATAAAGGTACACGACAGGTCGCGCGGCGTAATTTATACTCCACTGGTGATGGGTTCCTCTTGCTGATCTAAAAAATTAGCTACAATACCTCGAACTTTGAAAACTCGCAATAGAGGCAATCTAAGTACATTGTAGGAATACACAAGACCATTCTAGCCCAGAATGTGCGTACAACGTTGAAATCCTTGGTTTTCAAAAATTGACGTATTTTATACGCCAGCGCGCCCGGTCCAGGGTTATCAACTTTTATTTCATCCTATTTGTTAATTGAAATTATAATTCGGAATGGTTCTTTTAGCACATGGGTACTGT
Source organism: Ischnura elegans (assembly GCF_921293095.1). Classification (NCBI taxonomy): domain Eukaryota; kingdom Metazoa; phylum Arthropoda; class Insecta; order Odonata; family Coenagrionidae; genus Ischnura; species Ischnura elegans. The sequence continues at coordinate 11,536,814 of NW_025791658.1, read as the reverse complement.
GTAAGTAAACTCCCTCTGGAGTAATGTGAATTACAAGTGTTCGAGAGATTGGCATTTTATATTCGTTTTGTATTCTTATTAATTATGTCTGTACGCATATTGTTGCTCCCCGCAAGCCATTAATGGCATGTTCTCTTGCATGAGTGGTTCCCATTTTTAATGTGGAAGTTGGTCAGTATAAGTAAAGAAAAAATTAACATTTTAGCGGACGCCAACCCATGTAGTCGTCGTATCTCTGCGTTTGAAATGACACTGCTTAAATACCTAAACGCCATTATGATGATAAAAAATTTTTCTCATGTCTATGAATGCTGCAATTAAAATTAACGATAAACTTGACGCCGTATGATCAAAATGAAAACAACAAAATATTCTATCATTGCGAAGACTTGAACCCCAGCCCATAGGGTGGGAGTCGTAAACGCTACCACTACCCCACCTGACCCATCTATTACTGGAAGGTATTTTAACACTAGAACTACCGATGGAGTCATTTTGACTCCTCGCCATTTTTATTTCTCCGCCCTGTCTAAAATTTTCCGAATTCCAGCCTGAAATTCCGTGACTTTTATTCATTTTCGACACAAAATAAGGCTGTGCGATTAAAATAATTCTAGAAAATAAAATAGTGCACGTTTTTCAAAATTTACCTTTAACTACCAAAGGGAGTCATTTTGACTCCCTAATGTATTTTGCTTGTCTTTTCACCAAATAGTAATATTTATACAAGTTTTTATCTCTTCTTATGTCAATAATAATTAATATAAATCAATCAAAGGCTTAAATATACAATCATTTTCCTTTTGGCCCATATTTGCGAGACTTTGAAAGCATTTCTTATTTTACGGGTATGTGTTTGGATCTACAAACTATGTGAATGTCCTGATATTATTTTACCTTGCGATAAAGTGGTGAATATGCAATTCATAGCATTTTCAAATCCATGTGTTTAGAATCCGTTGTGTCTGTCCCTCCTCCGTTACCCCTTCCTTCTCGCCGCCCAACTTTGCCGCCGCCCGCTAATACTGTGCATTGCACTTTTATTTCAGCCTTGACTGCGTGGAAGTTGATTTTCAAATATGAAAAAGTATCTCTGATATACCGATTCCCCAGAAAAATTGATATACTGATGAACCAGGAAAATAAATCAGTAGAATGAAATAAAGTTACTGTCCTAGCACGTTCGGCTCTGATAGCGCTGGCTGCCGGGTGCCGCACAGGAAACCCGTGCGCTGTCCTTTGCATTAGTGAATCCAGTGAACTCTCGAGTGGACTGCAAAACTCCTATGAAGCAAGGATTTCATTTTTCCTGACTGGGAGTATGGCTAGAAGAAGTAGGCGAAAGCGTGAAGAAGTCCTATCTATGTTGCATTCTATACCGGAAGGTGAATCGGAACGCGAAACAAAAGATCATTTCGGCTGTGACGAAGTCGAGGATTTTATTCCTGAAAACGTTTCTAGTGAGTCTGAAGATTCAGACAAAACGCGTGCGACATATAAGCAGTAATTTACATTTACTTTCCCTTTCATGGGTAGTTACAAAAAAAGGTATTACATACGATTATTTATCGATTCGTTTATACTGACTCACATAAAGCGATGTACAATTGTGGAACCACGCAGGCAAAATTACGAAGATTTTACACTTTCCGATGTGGAGCTAGTTGCATGTATAGCCATATTTTATGCCCGAGGAATACTAGGTACAAATGATTACTCTATTGAGAGTATTTGGTCAAACGACTGGGGAATACCATTTTCTACAACGAACGACTAGGTTTGTTAACATTTTGCAATGTCTAAGAATTGATGAGAAATCTAATTGATTCCAGCGGCTCAAAACTGTCAAGTTTGCCCTCTTTTCAATAGTGTACGATAGATTCATAGAGAATTACATTGCTTGTTACAAACCTGGTCCGTACATTATAGTTGATGAACAACTTTTTCCCAGTGTAATTAGGTATATTTCACTCTGTACATTCCTTCTAATCCGGACAAATACGGCCATGAATATTGGCTACCTGTTGACAAGGAGAGCAAATATCTTGCAAATGTTGGAAATGTATCTTCCCTTATGTTGGAAAAGGTAATTCACTTCATTCAGATTGCCGTTTAGCAGTACTGAAACTAATGCAACCATTTCTGAAAAAGGGCGAAATGTTACTGTATATAATTACTTTACCTCAGTCAAACTCGCTGAACAGCAAAAAATCCAGGGTACTAGCATTGTGGGAAAGGTAAATAAAAGAGAATAGAAGAACCAAAAGATATGAAATCACAAATATACCACAAGAACGTCTACTCAGTGATAGCCTATCTACTCGTTGGAAAATACTCCCGACTTAGCAGGTGTTCATGGATAGTGTACAATGAGACTACCTAAAACATTTCGCGCAAGACGATTTAGAAAAAGCTCGTTACAGAGTTGGCTGATCCTCATGTTAGATGTAGATAAAAGCGTTGCGTGTCCAATGCCGCAGATTCTTCTGACGGGTTTCTGCAAAAAAATTATTTCCAGGCAAAACCAAAGTGCAAAAATAATCTATCAGTTGGGAATTGTAAGACCTGCCAAAAGTCTTTGTGTGGGCAATGAAAATGAACGACAATGCTTGAACTCTAAAGCACCTTAAACAAATGCGTGGCGTATCAACTGCATTTTTTTGCTTTAGTTAATTATCTTCCCAACTACCATGTAGCCTAAGTAATATTTTTGATCATTCAAACAATATGATAAAATGTGTTGAAAAGTCTACGTTTGCTGTTTTATCCAATTCCTCCATTATAATTCTATTAAAACAACAGAACATGTAAGAAAAAAGAATTTCAAAGCAATACTGTCGAATTTCGCATTTAAAAAAATATTTTTTTTGTTAAAACGACGTCTGAAATATTGCAATTATTAAAAAAATGATAAACTAATGCAATCTATCAATAAAAACAGACATAAACAGTAAAAATAAACAATTATAAGGTAGGAGTCAAAATGACTCCATTCGGTAGTTCTAGGGGGGGTGTCAAGTCCGGTATTCCTAGTGTTAAATTTATATATCGTTTGTGAAAAGTACCACATGAAAATTAATTAATTACAGCGTAGCTAAGGCCCAAACAAGGGAACCACTACTAGTTCAGAGATGTGTTCACCATTCCGAAGACCATAAAAAATACGCCATTGAAAAAGGCGGAGCAAGGTACTATCGTTTTCAAAAGTATGCTGACACCCACGAGCCCCACTTAAATGATGTGGTAGGGTCTTTAAAAACTTGGAAGGTTGGCACATGAGTTAGCCTGCATCCCTCACCAATACGCCAGCAATAGCCGACGAGGACGGACGCGGGGGCGACCGGGCTAGCGAAACAGGAGTCAAACTACAAGCTCAAATGCCCCAGTGGATAGGAAACTCACGTCCACGCTCATGTTGGGCCTTCGGTGTGTTTTCTTGCGAGCTCCGTGGCGAGGATTTCCTCTCTTCAGGGGCCCTATCCACTAATGCCCCGTTTACACCACGATCGTCGCGACGTTGATCCGTACGATCGTAACCTCAAAACGTCGTGTAGACGCGCAGAGTTACCATCGTAGGCCTTAGTACCTAACACTGCCGAACTTACGATGGTTAGCGCTAGTGTGCCAAGAAAAAAAGAGATCGAAATGAAGATCGATGCATATACGATTCTTTCGCGCCGTTGCAATCTTGATACAGTAATTGATATTTCATAAATAACTCTAATATATCAAAGATATATGGCAACGATTGAAGACATTATTCAGCAGGCAATGGAAGGACGTTAGGGGAAAGTTTTTTCTGATGTTCTATTTACCAAATGATATCGGATATTCTGTACTATACCAGTTTTATGCATTTCGTTATTTACAGGTTAACCCATAACCATGTATCCTTACATTATAATTCACAGATGATGGAAAATAACAAACATGCACAAAATGTTAACCAATTAAATCATTGTATACAGGATTTCACAATAAAATTCGCCAGAAATAACCATAACATTTAGATGAGGACATGGAGATATCAATACTTGTGCCGAATCAAGCCGAAATCTAAGCCTTTTCTAGTTAAATTATAACAGCAATATGTACTGTCTTTAATGCGTGAATATTCTTGAATGTTTTGACATATTCTCTCGAAGAATCTAGTTTCTTAAAGACTTCACGGACTGTTGTGACTAGTTTTAGTTTTATCTCATCATAGGTGGGAGTTGAAGACATAATTTGCTCTATGGTAATTAAAAACAAGCAGGTGAGGATTTATATAGCTATGACGGGATCCATTAAAAGTTACTAATAAAGGAGATTGGAACAATCTAAATATTAATTGATAATTTTGTAGAGGAATATGCCTTTGTTGGAGGATCCTTGGTCGTGCAAGTTTTCAAATTAACTAGGGAAAGAATATATGAAGTGATGTAATCAGACAAAGAGATTAATAAATCGCAATTATTTAATTTGAAAAATTTATTTTGGACACGTTCAATCCGGATGGAGTCGATATTATAATAAAGTGACCAGTTAGCAAAATATTCCAATTTGGAACGTAGCAAGGAGACATATCTACTGTCTTTACCGCACGAATATTGCTAAACTTTGGACAGATTCCCATAAAGAAACCTATATTCTTTAACGTTTTACCGACAGTTCGGTCTAGCTTCAGTTTTAGCACATGAAAACATTAATATTCTTTTGCTTCTTAATTTCCAGGATTTCAATTTTCTCACGCAGTGTCGTCGTCAGTTGTTATCTGACACCATTCGCCAACGAGGGCAGCACTGAGTTACGATGGTAACTTTTAGACGTGTAAACGTGCAGTAGTCGCAATCAACGTCGCGACGATCGTGGTGTAAACGGGGCATAAGACAATCTCTCGGATAGTTCGTGGTTTGTTCTCGGAAAGACGTCATCATTACGGAATGAGCTATTCACTAAGGTCTATCCGAACTTTCCGTCACGGGAACTCGTCCGAGAGCAGCCGAAATGACGGAGGGTGTCGGAAAGTGACTTTCCGTTTCTCGGAAACGGAAAGTGATATGCCAGCTGGTAAGTTATGGAATATTTTTACCGATAAAGTGATGCTGTAGAAGCTGGTAAGAAATCTCAAATCATTTGCAATACTGGCACGGTATGTGTACTAAATACAATGGTAAATAGATGATTATGTGCGAAGTTTGGAATTAAATAAAGTTGCAGTTGAACCGAAGAAGTCAATGCCTGTTTTTGTTGTAGTTACTTTCTTAATAAGTTCCAATTTGGGAAATGGTGATATCCGTTGAAATAAATAAATAATTGCCTTTAAAGGCATTGACGCTTTTCAACAATGCATTAAATTTGTACTTAATCAATTTGTTTTGGAGTCAGTTGTTTCGAATTTGACGTTGTGTTTGGATTTCGACCTGCTAGATTTTGGATTACTGCTCTCTTTATTTTGACTGACCTCTTGGACTTACTCTTTTTCGGAATCGCTACTTACTGACGTTTTTAGGCAAGTATTTGCTTAACGCTTTGACCTCGCACCGTTTGGACCTCGATTTTTGGATTGGATTAACGCTTTGACCCCGCACCGTTTGGACCTTGATTTTTGTTATAGTAGTACCTCGTACTCGGAACATCTTGCGAGGTAAGTGCAATCTTTGACAAGTTATGATTGATTGTTTGAGAAAGTTCGTTTCCTGCGGGAATTCCTGGCGTATGACTGTCACTGTTTGTCACATTTGGCTCAGTACTCTCATCATCTGATCTTTCCTTGACAACATTTGAAAAGCTTGTGGGTTTTGATATCCTCTTACGTCGTCTGCAGATCTTCACAACGTTCAATGAAATCACAAGTATACTAGGTATACCAATGTAAAATTTGGCGATTTCGCTACTTATGAAAAATATCAATGCTGTGAGAATTGTCCAGTATAGTTGCCTGCGACCTAAAACAATAATATTTATTAAAAGTTAACATATTTTCACTTACCTCCTCCGCGTTCCATTTTCAAAGGTATGATAAACAATTGCCGGACGGTAATCAGCCATTGGCTCCGAGAGGATACGTCATCAGTAACTTCGGCAATCTCCGCCTCTTCTGCCCAAGAAGGGGGGAGGGCACGGAATATTTTCCGAGAAGTATAGTGGATAGCATAACAACGCTTCCGAGTGACGGAAACGGAATCGGACACGGAAACTGAAAGTTCGATTCCGAAATCACGGAAACGAGGAGACTTAGTTACTGAATAGGGCTCCAGGTTCATATTTGGACTCACCGTTAACACGGAATGTGTCTATGGCTCCGTAGCTGAGCAGGAATACTTCACGCGCACTGAAGTTATGGGGGGGATTCGAATATGAACCAATTGTATTTTTTTATTTTGTGAAAGGTCAATTGATAACATCAATATAATATAGTATATAGTTAACTCAATAAAATATTAACACAGAATTTTTGGTGACTAATTTTTTAACATAAAGACACAATCTGCACACATTTATTTCTAAGCAAGTTTATTCAAAGAGGGGAAATAAGCAGGGGAAGTGGCAGAGGTTGTAATTTGTCCTTGCTACTGTCAAATTTCCATTGATAAAAATCTCTACTGATATTATGGACAATACTCAATCAATAGCCAGATACACTCGTTGTTGAAATCAGAATTATAGCCGTAGATCATGATGTTTGCAACTCAATCGATAAAACTGATCAACCAAAAAATAATTTTTTCTGTTCTAGACATGTTTTTTGCCGATCCTCTGGTCTTTTTCGGGCTGATTCCGAAACTGGGCCCAGATGTTTTCTACGTTTAGTTTTTTAGGACAATCGGATTCAACGGGGATTCATGGGAGTTTAAGTTAATAAATTGTGAGTTGAAATAATGTGAAAAATGGGTACTCACTCGTAATATTCTCGGATATTTAGCTTCTGTCGAATCCCTTTTCAGTGTCCACCACTAATCTGATAAAATGTAGCTGAACTTTTGTTGGTGCCGTTCGTGTATCAGTAGAATATTCTGGTGGCCAGAGTATAGAGCCAAATGGCCAAAATCGCATATTTTCAATCGCATTTTTCGCGATGTTCCACCACCAAAAAGTTATATTTTCAATACGCCAGCCGAAAGGTATTAAAAAACACTTCCAGAAAACGTTTTTTCTTTTTGGCCCTTTCAAGAAAATTTTATGAAAACGTGCATTAGAAATTTTCAAATCGACGCCATATCTTCTTGTCCCGCTCGAAGTTCTTGAAAACAATTGGAAATATGTGCCATTAAATAAGGTTTCAAATGCCGCAAACTGCAGTAAAAAATATGCATTCTTGACCGAGATATTTAAAAAAGAGTGAAAATCGTATTTTCGATCTAGCCGGCCCTGGTGGGCACATAGCGGGCTGGAAATATGGGGAGGTTTGTCCTATTTGATCCCCAATTGCATACCCCAAGTACGGGAAAAATCCGGGAGGGGGGACTTATCACCTTCTTATCCGGCTATGCCCTTTGTATCTAAAGAGAAGAAAACCTCGCCAGGGAGCCCAAATGAAAAATCTCCATACGGCCAAAACGTGTGCGTGAGTTTCCTCAGTGTATTCCATCCGCTTGGGCTATAGCGCCTGTAGTTTTGACTCCTGTCTCGCTAGCCCGGTCGCCCTCGCGTCCGTCCTCGTCGGCTCTCGTCGGCGTACTGGTGAGAGATGCAGGCTACCTTATGTGCCAACCTTCCAAGTTTTTACCGACCCTACCACATCATTTAAGTGGGGCTCCTGGGTATCTACATACTTTTGAAAACGATAGTACGTGGTCTCCCCTTGTTAGCCTTAACGCATCGCATCTCTATGGAGCGTTGAGCGATCTCCACGATGAACGGCGAAGCCGTTCCCAGGCACTAGCAGATCTCCGTCAGAGGGCTACCTCAATATCTGGGCGGCAAAGCCGACCCCTGACGTGGAACGGCGAAGCCGTTCCGAGACGTCGGGCGTGGGACGGCGAAGCCGTCCGGTGGGGGCAGCCGGCGAAGCCGGATGCGGGGGGGTTTTAGGGGGCGCAGCCCCCTAACGAGCGCGCGCAGCGCGGCGAGTATTAATATATTACGCAATGATGAAGTCATGAACTCATAAGAGAAGCAGCCACATATATATTCTGAAGATATTTAATGGCAGCAAAAAAACGGATATCCTCAAATTCAGTTATTTTTCTATGCAATAATAGTGATAGAACTAAAAGGCGCAGAAGCTGCCTTCTGCTACTGCCTTGTGACGTCACGGCCAGTATTTAAAATGGACACCCGTTTTAGCGGCCTTTGAATATTTCCATATTTCGGACAGTTATCTCGAATCAAGTATTCACTGTTATGATTTAAACTGTGGTTTTACGACATTATGTTATTCTGAACTCTAATTTAAAAAATGTGTTTGGTGCATTTGATACACTAGTTTACTTCCCTATACCAACATTGCGTTAGGTTAATGTTTACGATGACGATTAATTCTTGCACACAAGCTCAAAGTTTCTCAATTGAAAATTACTGAGTTTGGGCGGCTCGATATTCTGCCTTCACTTAGCACTGCGCAACTTCCCAGGAATTCATTTTCCCTTGAAATCAGGGAGGATGAGTAGACCGTGAAACATCGCACATGCAGCGAATGTTAGGGGCCTTGAAGGCAGGTCGGACGACGCGGAAAAGATAGTCAAAATTCGCTCCACAGTCACTTCTCTGCCCCGATGGTTATGCAAGATAGGAGTTGAATTTCCACAAATGAATAAGCGCGTAAGAATTCGATAGCCTTGTATCACCCGCTGGATCTCGTGCTAGGTGTTGCGAAGTTTTAAGATCAGAAAAATGTCCACAGTGTGTGTGCAGCATGTAATTATTCGTCACGGACACCTGATCTGTGTAATCTCTGGCTCGTTGCATGAAACTTTACCCTCTACACCACCGGAACGATAGAGCCCTTAAGCATTTCCAATTCCCATTACGCCGAGGGTGTTCACAGATTCTAGGAGAGTCGTTGGCGAACATAGGGAAGAATTTGCAGCTGGATCTATTGCGCGTTGTCATAATGCGACGGATGTAATTATATACCGGTATTAAGGCCATAGTTTTTAAACCGGTTATATGACAGCATTACGAAAAGCAATTTTGGAAGACAATCAATTTTTCCGTTACCTTAGTCCATTCGATTTCACATTCCTTAGCAATTGCATTATATTAAGTTGTTCCATAGCAATCCTCAGGAATATATTATTTAGTATAGAGTATTGAGCAAGGCATTTCAATGTGAATTTAAAACAGACAACCTATTTCTCGGAGGTTTCAAGGTGGCTCAAATATATAATTTCGTTGTACTTGAGGGTCTCTTAGAGGTTTTCCCTTGAACGGGGGAAAAAGCATGTTTACTTAAGGCAGAGCCGGCCTTAGGGCGGGGCGACCGGGGCGACTGCCCCGGGCCCCGAGCTTTGGGGGGCCCCGCGTTCGTGAAAAAATTAAAATATACGATTGTTTGAAAACGCATTTTCAACTATTACTGTATTGTTAAGTCCGTGCTAGACAAAAACTAATATTATGAAAAAGGAATAATAATGCAGTAATTTAAAGTAAAAAGCGCGCTTTTTATGTTTAATTTACGTTATAATTTTATGAATAAATATAATTATAAATTTAATTTGCATTATACTATTTTGAACTCAACTGCGTGATGGTAACATAACGGCGTAATTACGAAGTCTGAATTTGGTAGGGGAACACATACTTAGCCAGAGAGTGGTAGGGATTCAAAATGCTCGAGTTTGTAGATGGGGTGTAGAGTTTAATATTTTAAGTGAAGGGCCCCGCACTGAAGGTTCGCCCCTAGCCCCGCACCTGCTAGCGCCGTCACTGACTTAAGGGGCCTGGATACCTCGTCCGTAAGTGCCGTTTGCAGGACGCTACCTTTAACATCGCTAGGGGGGCATTTTTACACGTAACGAGGAACCATTTTCAGTAAAATTCATGGGATACATGTAGCCTTAGTGTAAGTGTTTTCACAGTTACTCATGTGGAACGATTAAGGAGGAAAAAATTGCTAACTTCCCAAAAAATACCCTTTTTCTCGCGAGAATAACTCCGCTCCAAATAGAGAATCAGAACTGATCAAACATCTGCACAAAAGCTGTGTCTTTAATAATTTCAAATATATATACCAGTAGAGCGTGCATGCAACCAGATTCGCGTAATGTTGTAAAGCGTGGTGGATGTTTTGGCCTTTCTACGGCTCGACGACTATCACATTGCCGGCGGGGAACAGGCGCACAGGCGAACAGGCGGTCTTCCAGAGAAGGATCCCCCCACCTACACTTCCCCTCCCTACGTCGGGGTCTTTCCTTCTCCCCTCTCTCTCCCACTGCCTCTCTCTTGCCTTCCTTCTCCTCTGCTGCTTCGGTATCGTAGCCGAAGAGGAATAGAATTTTGTTACGCGAGACGGGCGTGTTCAAGCGTGCCGCGAGAGTGAGACTGTCTGTAAAAAAAGGCTGGGCACCCGAGTTTGAGGAGCTCCAGCGTCTAAACGAAGAATTCAATTTCAATACAACAAAAAGCATACAAAAGAGAATTCATTTCTACGTTGGATCACACACTTTTAAAAATATTTGGCTCCATAGTATTTCCTGTACGTAATTCTTTCTCAAAGAATACCAGTTTCTTGCGCGTAAAATCTAGTTGCCCAAATTTGAGCGCTTGGTATCCCCGTAGTTTTCGTACCAATATCTTTCAATTTTGTTATAATAAAGTCACATCTAGTATTAAAATTTTGTGGAAAACAAATTGTTAATGCCACTGAAAATTGATTGATTTGATGTAAACTACGCAAACCTCCCATCGCTACCAATCAATTTTCAATTGACCCATTGGTTTCGAAGTAAGCAGATATTTGGGTGTTTTTACGGAGACGTATCTGAAAATTGCATCGGATGCTTGATTGTCTTATAGTGAGAACGGTTATAAAGATGCTATTTTCGAAGGGAATGTCATACACACGATTTCGGTGCTTACGCTTCAATGTTTGGTGTTTTTTTGTGGTGAATAATACATTTGAATTTCTCTCGCGAACTGATCAGTGCTTTTCTTACAGCCAGTGTTTTTTTTCAGACTAAGACGCCGTCATCAGAACGTCTTCTACCTTGATGTTAAAAAAAGTCTTCTTGTTCAAGCACCTGATGACGTCCGTCATGCAGAAACTTTGGCTATACAAAAAGCACTCATCTGTGCCCGAGAAAGTTCTTGTTATTTTGATTTTTGTTGCATATACGTGCGTGCAAATGTGTTTACACTTGTATGATGTAAATACATGGTAGGATATTGCATTTCTAGAATCGGAAATAATTATATCTAAAATACTGCGATCAAATAAAATTCGAGGTGTAGCTCACAGTTCTGTTTCGTTGAGAAAAATATATGCATTTCACCGTTCAATAACATTGATTTTCTTGCCTTCTATGGCAAATAACATCTTGTAAGGGTGTCGCTTGCCGTCTTGTGTCAGCTCGGTTCCGCTCTTGGGGTAATGGAAGAATCGCAGAGTCACGTTCGAGTGATGGGTCCAGTATCTGAAACTCATAGCACGTTGCAACCTCTTGCGTGGGATCCATCCTCGTGCATGACTCTGACACCCTACTCCGATTAACAACTTGCTCTCGCGTGGGAATTGGTCTCCGCGTATTCCTCCAACACTTTATGCCGTAACACGTTGCAGTATCTTGGCGTGGGAAGGCGTATGATGTGCATGATCTTGCGGCCTTTTCCAGCCAATAGGAGGACGCCGAGAGGGTCACGGGACGGACGCGACACGGAAGGAAGCCTCTTGGAGGGAATAGACACGGGGAGTCTTACGCGGTATCTCGAAGGGGGAGTTTGTAACTGTGCTCTGAATTAAACGTGTGGAACCAGACTTCTCATCTCATTCTGCCTTCTACGAACCTGGTCCTTCCTATAAGCTTAGTGCTTACAATCTTTTATAGCTATGGTGATAACCCTTGTCTCAAACTCGTGGTTTTGTAGAAGTACCGTCATATGATTCGTACATAAGAAAGAGACTAAAGAAGGTTAAGTACCCTATAACTCATTGCCATGCATATTTTGAGGTAATTATTGTATTTTTTTGTACGCGTCACGACGAATCCTAATACTGAGTATTGAACATGCAAATTCACGCAAAAAATCTAAATCGTGTAATCAAATCTTCATGAATACTGTTGATTATCTTATTTGGGAGAGACCCGAGTGTTTTTCCACCTCAGTGTCGAATGTGATAGGATTCTGGGAAAATAAAGAATGGAACAACTGACTCGTTACGTGAAGTGGAGTTCGGAGAGTAACCGGCTAAAGATCAGGAACTTTTACCCTCGAAAACCATAGTAAATGTAAGATGTTACACTTTCCCGGCGAACAACATGCATAAACTCTTCTCGGGATACCGCGCGGGTGATATTGTGCATTGTAGCCGTGAGAATATGTAACGAGTCGGTACCCGAAAAGTCGGCGCTCTTACACAATCTTACCCGCGCGGTACCCCGAGAAGAGTTTATGCATAGTAAATGCGACATCTATAATTGCAAATGGCCCAATGAAGGAGAGGAGCATTTGATCCCTCATTTCATCAGTTGCGGCATATGAAAGGATATCTATCTCCCATGGGCGTACCCAGCGAGCGGCAGGAGGGGGCAGCTGCCCCACCCCTTTAATAGCACAAACCGCAAATTTCTTTAAGAAAAATAATATTTTTTCAAGTAAATAATTTTAATAACCATTAAAGAGCTGTTACAGTTTCCTTAAATTCTTCGTTTAAAGGCCACCCAAAATCTGACGCGGCGACATAGCCCAAAAGTTTTAATTCAACGGTTTCCTTAAATGTTGATTTCATTCACCTTTTCCATGCTTAAATCTTACCTGCTAGTCCTGATGGGATAATATCTGATGGTTTGGTGGAAATCAAGAGTCCCTATAACTATACAAATATTCCTAAGAAAGGAGTTAAAAATAAAAGAATTAACTTAAGAGTAAAAGAAGGAAATTACAAGCTACGCAGGAGAAGCAGATATTTCTACCAAGTGCAGGAACAGCAAGAAATATCTAATAAAAAATACATATTGTGATTTTATTTTGTTGTATCCTCATGGTATTTCAATTAATAGAAAGCCAAGGGAAAATCATTTTTGGGCCACAGAAATGGTGGAAAAATTAAAGGAGTTTTACGTGAACTTTATGTCACCCAAAATACGCCAGAATGCATCAGGTTACAATAAATAATTACACTGGTATTGATGCTTTTTCATTTGAACCGACACTTTCCTCTCAAATATTTATCCCTGATTTTCAACATGCCCACACTGTACCGGAGGGAAAATGTGGTGACATATTTATCCCTGTATATCGGGGTGCGGCCAACAACAGCCTCCTGCCCCCGCCACCGGTTTTTCCCGGATAATTGCAAATTTGGCATAGCTGTGTAGGACAAATTTTTTTTACCGCCAATTTTATAGATTACTTAAAATTGTAACAAATTTAAGTACGACCTTCTCTCCATGAGCGCTTACAATATGCACACTAATATACACTGGAATAATTATCAGCTAACAGCCGCGCGAACCACATTTTTTTGCGATTCACATGCGGGTCAAATGTTTCCGGACATGGCCTTAGAAATGGGTCTCTAACAGGGTAATGTGATCGCAATATACGAAGTTACTAATACCACCTCTAATTAGCCTCTACCAATTATGAACCGAGTCGAAATTTTTCTCCTAGAAAAGAAAATGCTGAGTCAATATTTCTTCATGCACAAACGAAATATTTTCGGTGAGTAACCAAGGAAAACAAAAAGAGTAAGGGAAACTTAGATTCCTCGAGAAGCAGAAGTGGCGCAATTAACTTTTTCCTAAGACTTTTGAAAGTAACTGCACATGAAGAAAGTGCTATATTATTCTCTTCAACAAACATGTGATATTTCCACGACATCTCGCCTGCCCTACTCAATTTTATCCCCCAAATATTGAAAGTTCTCGCATCTTGATTCACGGCATAGCTAAAAAATAAATCAATGAATTAACAACACAACAAATTCTAACGCAGTTTACTTTCAAGGAACCTCAAGCATAGTATTACACGGTTATCTGTCGTGGGCAGGAATGAAAACTTGTAACCCCGTTCTATGGTGTAAAGACCCCTAAACTGATGTCATATTTCCTCATCTTCTACAAACTTTTAGGAGCGTATTCTACACTCAATACTTATACGTCTCATGAATACACTTGATCTAGCCACTGCCAACCCAAGAACAAATCATGGGTTAAAAAACCCACGACACTAATGGGGCTGGGTCAGTGAAAACTTGGGATGCCGACACATGAAGCAATCTGCGTCCTTTACCCTCACGGCACCAACAGTCGACGAAGACGGACACAGACGCGATTGAGCTACCGAAGCTGAGTCAAACCCCAGAAAAAATGCCCGATCGAAATTAAGATTAGCAAATGGAATGCACTGAGGTACTATCGTTTTCAAAAGTATGCAGACACCCAGGAATCCCACTAAACTGATGGAGCCGGGTCGGTGAAAACTTGTGAGGTTGGCACATAAAGCGACCTGTATCCCTCACTCGTATACCACCAAGAGCCGACGAGGACGGAGGCGGGCGCGATTTAGCCACAGAAGGTGGATTCAAACTAAAGGAGCATCGCCCAATTGGAAGATTAAGATAAGCGAATGGAATGTACCGAGGTAACTCATGTCCACGCTCGCGTTGGGTCGTCGCCAGGCCTCGCTCACTCCCATAAGGCCCTATAGTATAGCTTTTTGCCCTCTCTCTATCTCTCTTTCGACGGTGGAGACATCTGGCTCGGACTTATTTGGCAGCTATCGATAGAAGGTCTCATGATCGATTGTGGCTCTCACAATCGATAGGGGTTGACACTATCGATAGAGATGGTCACCGATTAGGATCGAAGTGTCGTTACCCGGATGAATTCCATTGTTTGTTTTGTAAACGGTGATGCATGTGTATCGTTATTTTGATCCCATTACGCGCTCCTATTTAATTATAACTTGTTTTTGTGTGCGTGTACCTGTACTCCGGAGTGTTTTCTTGCTCGTTGGGAATGGTGCCGAGCTTTTACAATATGAATAGCGGACTTTGAAAGAGATGTATCTGGCGATTATACCACGGACTTGTGAAGTTGAAGTTTTGTGCCTGCGAATCCCATCAGTTTATATCATGATGAAGGACAAAAGAAGAAATAGTGACTTCTTCAAGAAATCCAAATTTGATTAGGTTGGCTCGTTAATGATGCTGTGACTTTCGCATGTTCAGTGAGTAACGCCATTAACAATGTTGTAGTAAAGTAAATCATTCTCTTTCTCAAATTAGAGGACACTAACATAGTGAAGCAATAAGATTGGATGAATCGAAAAAATCCATGATTAATGTAAGGTATCCAGCAAATAAATTCCTAAAAGACGATTGCTGTCTTATTCTTTATCCTTGTAATATTATGTTAGTAACATGGAAGGAGTAGGAGGATTGCGCTCCTCTCCTCCTTCTTCCATAGTAGTAGTCTATTTCCTTTTTTTTGGAATTGATTCTTTTCATATTATTGGTTTCATTGCATACAATACCATTTACTGAGATTTTCCTCACATTGCGTACTCCTAATACTATTTATGCATATTAATTTAGTAATGTCGTTTATGATTAAAATGTAACTTGGCTATTGTTAATGTAAAGGCATGGTATTCTAGTTAACTGCTTACTTAGTCTCAACAGTGGACAGGGTCGGGCGACATAGCTAGGGGGCGACCAAATTTGATAGTGGGCTATTCCATACCAAACCCCAAGTAATTCGGGGATATCTCATGCCAAAACCCCCAGTAGGTGGGTGACAAAACAGTAGTTTTCCGTGGTAAGTATTTTGCCTTGAGCCGGCCCTGACAGTGGACGTCGAGAAAAAGAGTGCTGTAGGTCAACGAAGTCACCGGTAGTATTATTTAAATCATAGAGGTATCTTGGCTACCTTCGTTTCCCAGCCGGTGAACAACATGAACGTAATGCCTCTTGCTACAAAGTTGCGGCATTATAGCGAGAGAAAAATCTTAGTCAATAAAGACATAAACTACGTACAAGGATTTCCCGATTTCCCCTGTGGATTTTCGAATTCGCGCTTTAATCAGTGCCGAGCCGCCAGAGGCGCTGTTCCCGGCGACTGCCCTGACATCTTCAGGCATTCGTTAGCATCTGCCTAGTGAGCGGGGCCTGGTCGTCGCGTCGAAGTGTTTTCGTTTGGTCTTCGTGGCAAGGTTTATTCTTATCTTACGATTCTTATTTGGACTCACCGTTTACCTCATACCAAAAAGGGGCTCTGTGGCCGAGTAGGTCTATGCTGTGCACGGCAGTCACGGTTAAGTTCTGGGAGGGTTCAAATCCGAATACATTATACTTTTTTCACTTTTTAAAAGACACATCTTAAACGTCAACATAATCTATGCAGATGACTCAAGAAAAGGTACTACTGAATTTTGTTTTAAACGACTGAAGTTATTTAGCTAAAAGTAGCCTCCGAGGTAATCCGCATTACGAAACTTTCAACATAAAATTAAATTATGAGCGGTAACGCCGAAAAAAAAACAAAATTACAAACCGCTTACTTCAGGGAAAGCAATTAAATCAATTTAATAAATACTGCCTGTATAATTTGCCCACTTAGTGCATAAGCGTAGAAAACAATCAACCAAAAGCCAGTCTACAAAATATTACATCAATTTTTCCGTAGTTAATTGCCGCAGCATTAAAAACAAGAGCGCAAAAATTGAGCATAAATTTCAGGACGCATACATGGTGATAGGAACAAAGAGTTGGATTGTAGAGGATATATAAGCGACAACGAAGCTTTTCCTTAAGGATACAAAACTTACAGATGCGATCGACACGATAGGACTGGTGGCGGAGTTTTTCTATCAGTTAAATCCCATTTACACCGTACTCTTCACGAAATTACCGGCTATGAAGTAAAAGTGTATGGTCTTCAATTAAACAAAGAAACAAAAGGAGTATATATAGTTGCTATTTTTTAGGCCTCCTAACTCCGAAATCGATATTAGTTAACCATTAGATTTTCAAATATCTGCATTTACTTTGAGATTCAGCTAAGGTGTAATGATTAATTGGGGTAATTTTTATCTATCATCACCAAATTGGGATTCTTACTCTGCAAATCGAATTCAAAGTATAGGGAGATTAATCAGCATTATCTTACTTAACGCACAAGCAATTCACTCACACAACTTCAGTGGACCTTGGATAGTTCGAACATCAAAGGACCAATTAAAAACTTTGATTTATCCAAAAATTTGATTTAAAGAAGTCCTAAATTAATACGTCCGAAAATATAAAATTCATATTTCTAACCAAAACTCTTTATTAAATTGACACTCTTGAAATGCTTTGATAAACGCCTATTATCAAAATTTTAATCCACCTTAAAACAGGAATAATTATTTCAACAAACTATGAAGTCGGCTTGGAACGGTTGGCGCGGCGGGTGGGAAGGGAAGGATGAGTCATTAGACTCTGCGCTGGCACGCATTTTGTCTAACACAAACCTTTTGACAAAAGCGTTAATAAAGCATATTTTCCGATGGATTCAAAATTATTTTGAGTCGCAGGATATAATTTATACATTACTTTGACATACCAAAAATTTGAATTCTCCAAAATAAAATTCGAATTATCCACGAATTTGTCTGCATTATTTGAATACAAAATGTTAGGGACTAAAATAAATATTAGAATTAAAGAATATTTCGAATTAAAGAAGTTCGAATTATCCAGGTTCCACTGTACTTGACAAATATATAAGAGGAAATAAAACAGTATTTTTAGGAGTAAGCCATCATGAGTTGATAAAACAAATCAATATAACTGACCATTTAATTGATCACAAATTAATTTTTGCAGCCTTAAAAATTGGTGTAGATTCATTCGTAAAACCAAAACTGAGTACTTATTTGATACGTGAAATTTCATTATATTTGGCAGAGAAGCTTGAAAAATCGTACACGGACTTCGTAGCTAAAGCAGACAATAAAAAGAGTGACGTATCAAAAGAAGATAATAAAATCACTGACGTATTAAGTAAATACTTCTTAGAAATTCTACGTCAACTAATATATTCCGTAAAAACTGAAAGTTTGATAGCAAAAAAAACCTCTGTGGTACATCAACGATGTTAGGAGGTTCCTTGAGAAATAGAGAGAGCTTTTTTTAACGGTCATTTTTATTTATTATTAACGGAATAAACAAGATGTGTTCATTATATAGATAAATGACCCATGCCGCCACATTTCTTGCGAAGGTCGTCCAACTATCCCCATGTATGTGCAGTGGATAGTCACAACATAAAAGCGACAGATAAAGTGCAGGCAAAGTTCTGAAGAAGTCAAAATTAGTCAATCGTATAGTGAGAATATTCTCGGTCGAGAAAGTAAAAGATAGGTGCTAATTCGCACTCAAATACTGCTACGGGCGGACAGAAAGCGTTTACGCAGATGTTAAACGAATTAGGTTGGGAGCCACAAGAGGAAAAAGAGGCTACGCGCTAGACTTAATTACATTGCTTGAGCAATGGTGAATGTATATCTTTATGAGCGACGCGGAGAACATCACATTAGGGCCTTTACGACGTTCCTAGGTCCCGATATGATAAATAAAGAGACTTTTTGCCGAACGAATAGGTATGGGAATTCATTTTTCACTCGCACAAAAAAGGACTTTAATAAATGGTAGGCGAAATTACATAAAAGTAATTATTTAAGTGGGTAAACGGCAGGCTCTCCTAGAACCCCCGCCAAACACCGATTGAGGCGGCTTGCAGGGTAGTAAGAAGATGTTCATGTTCTAAAATGATGATGAAATACTATTAACAATTTTACACTTGCGAACGCAATTGCTATCCTCCATATCTTCAAACTTATTAATGGCGGTCACCCAAGAGTTTGCTGTGATATATTTAGGTGAGGTGAATGAGCTGACTACGGCGTTTTTCTGAAGTTGCCAGGGGTAAAATGTAAAGATATCAATTTATTTCCACCTGGTTCTTATACTAATTGTGGTTCGCTCTCCTACTGAAATCGCTTTTAATCACATTATTTCTCACGTTTTTTTGACAAAGAACTAGAAATGTAAAAACTATGACTATCGATCGAACTACAATTATTTTTCATACTCTACGGTCAAAAAATGATGATTTCAAATACCAATGTATCTGATTATTTAGAGAGAATTTTAATTACTGTGGAATGTAGGAATTAATACCAACGGAGATTTGACAGTAAATAGCAGAAAAAACGAAGGCACATCTACTTTCACCCCCGTGATTATTTCTTCTCCGTGAATGAAACTGTTTAGAAATGTGTTAACGTTGTATAAGTCATCATTTTAATGACTTAAGCCTTTTAAAAAATCAGCACTAACTTTTTCTTGAGTCATTTGCATAGATTAATTTGATGTTTACGATGTCTCCTTTAAAAAGTGAAAAAGTATGATATTTTCGGATACGAACCCTCCATAGACTTTACCGCAACTGCCGTGCACAGTATAGACCTACTCGGCCACGGAACCACGTATAAGTAAGAGATAAACGGCGAGTCCAAATATGAATCAAAAGATAGGAAAAACCTCGAAACGCAGCCCGAAAGAAAACACTCAGACCACGCAACGTGAGTGTGTGCGTGAACTACCCCAGTAAATTCTATCCGATAATCTTAATTCTGATTGGGCTTATGTTCCTTCAGTTTGACTCCACCTTCGGTAGCTAGGTCGCGTCTGCCTCCGTCCTTGTCGACTCTTGGTGGCATACGAGTGAGGGAGAACGCTGAGATCATGCGTAAAAATTGTTAATTTTTTTATGGAAAAAATGCAACTTTAAGGTTTTAGCGTGCAATACAGGTTTTCGCGGTGTTCGGTGTCACAAGTGGGTGCCATATTTTAGCCTTTTTGAGTACTACGTAGGAACTCCCGTTGTCAATTTTTAATTTCTCCTTTATTATGTTTGGATTCCTTCTTGAACTTACAAAAAAGAGCTTCTATGATTGATTAAACGAAGCAAGAAATGAAGTAAAAATGTTTTGGTCTACAAAGCTAAAGCTAAGTTCTATAGTTCGTTCGCTTCGTCCACTTAAATTCCATTTAGATTAAAAAATTCCCAAGGTTGTCAAATCTTACGAAAGCCTTGAAATTGTAATTGTCGAGCCACACAAGTGTGATGCAAAATACAATTCTCAGCAGGCAGTAATAATGAAAGGTGGAGACGCCGAAACCTGGGCAAAACCTAAAGACGCCTGGGCATGTAGAACAATTTGTTTTCCTGCATGAGAATTTGAAAGGATCAAATATTACATGATTTACTTCCGTATATATTCTATATTTAAATTGTGCAAATTCCTTCACTGAGGGCTCTTTTGAGCAGTTTTAATGCGGATATTATTTAAATTGACGACATATTACTACAGGTTAATTAATGTCAATTATGCTTAATGAACTTTTTTTGAGGAACTGAAAAGACATTGATTTTCATCATCTCAGAATTCTGACAAGATTTACAACAACTTTCCTCATTATCTTTTCCTTTTACATCAAACTAAGCATTCAGAGTAGAAAATGGGCGATAGAAAAATTGGAAATATGTTGGACCATGCATTGCTGTATTGCTTGGTTCGCTATTTCCATGCTCGACTCGATACGCGCGAGTAGTTTTCAACTCGACTCGAGGTTAAGAAGTATTGATCGCAAATACCTACAAAAAGGGAGTAATGTTCCGTCTTTGAGCCTTAAAAGTAATTTCAGCGCACACGTAGCAAAAGTCATTGGGATGGTTCACGCACTATCTAGGCATGATAAAAGCTAAGCCACCTCTCAGCGATCACAATGTAATAAGCTGTAATTTCATGCGAGCAACAACTTTTCTCAAACCATCTTCAGAGAAAAAACAAACTTCCTCACGTGCCTACATTCGGTCTCATAGTGCTGTGGAGTAGCAGCTGATTCAGCATTGCTTTGAACAAAACAATAGGATAGTGCAAGTTGAAGCATGTTTTGAGAGAATAGGAAGGCCTGACATCATAAGACAACATGTTTTGACTGTTAAGTTATTTTCACATGCTCATGCCATCATGATATACAAATGAATTGAATCGCTTACTTTCGTTAAAGAAAAAACATACATTAAGCTGTCCTAAGGACTAGACATAATAGAAAGAATCTAAGCGCACATTCGGAATCAGCGAAAAAATTACGCCTATAATCACCCAACAACGTCTTTAGGATAAAATCTATGTTGACCAGTATAAATAATAAACAGTAGGAATTAAGATTAGAGCGGGTTGGCAGTGCATATTCTGTCACAACCGTGGTTGCCGAAAGGAGACCGCATTTGAAATTTCCTTATCTAGTTCCTGAGAAAGACATACCAATTCAGAAGGGAAAACAATTTTCCCGCAGAGCGATGGCGGTGGCACAAATTTTGTTAGGATACTTTTTACCCCCGCAGTACGTATAGCGTATACGGCTTCCATAGGAAACGAGGTATAGAGGTCGCTCAAAGAGATGGTATTCGAATGAAGAGATAAGATATACGCTCCGCTGGTAGATATTGAGGTGACTGCTGTACGAAGGAAGACGTTGGAATGGCATGTAAATAATTGTCTGGGAACAAAATTGCCGAATATGACACCAATTATTGAAATTTTATCGCAGTTTTCCGCTCTCACTGACTCCAATATTTTTTTTGTATATATAGTTCGAGTGTTTATTGCATTTTATAAACATAGACTACATTATAATGCAGCGTTTTTCACGTACGCTCAACGAATGACAATTTTTAAGTAATTCGTTGTACGAGCTTGCAATGTGTTGCGAAATACTGAGAACTTCGTAAAACCTCAAGGGTAATGAAAGCGGAACAAACTCTGGCGCTTCGTAATGTTAAAAAAATAAAAACATCGGGTCCGAATACTGTATGCAAAAGCTCAAAGTATTCGAAGTTTCTTTTCGTAGCACGTGCCTTCATTATCTCATTGGCCGGTGTGAATATCGCCATATTGCTTCCAAGACCATAATAGAGTTTATTACAATACAGACATTATGCACACAGCAGGGATTATTAACAGTTGTTATGGTAAGAGAGTCACTGACTTTTCTGTCCTAAAAAAGTATTGTTTCATAAAATGAACTAACAGTTCTTACACGCCACAAGGAATTAACCACTTAGGTTTCTGTACCCAAGCTAATAACGGCCCTAAACGACACAGTAAGAGGAAATTTATTGAGGGAAGTTACACTTGGTTAGAGAAAGAAGACATAAATCTCGAGCCACTCTTGTTAGCACTTGTGAATTTCAAACCTTGACAATTAAAGCAAATTCTCCTCGCAGTAGCGTAAGAATAAGGCTTGTAGAATATTTTAAATGGAGGAAACTTTTTGCTATCATTAGTTAAGAAATTCCCTCCGTCCTTCAATGCCCCGTTAAAATCAACTTCAACAACATTCCTATGCAATCTTAGCAAAGACAAAAAATATCGTTTTAATTTTATTTGCAGAGGCCACACCACGGCGTAGATTGCTCGAGCAATTGAAGTAGATATTTTGCAGGGCGACACGGAAAAGATCATGTTAGAACCGTACTGCATTTCCAGGCCCCACAGAAACGGTAAATTAAGAGAGATATTTCGGCGAACGGATTGGCATGGGAATTCGTTTTTCCCCGATAACGATAAATGACACAATAAATTATAAGTAAACAATAAATTCAAGACGGAACTTCGTCAGTGTGCCCTTTTTATCATGAAAGTAATGGGTAAGCCAAGAAAACCCTTCGATTTAAGAGAAGTCTCATGGTATACATCAGCGTTGGAGTTGGGAGAGGGAAAATATTCCTTTTTGAACGGAGTGTTCTGACTCAAGGCATTGAGATATCGACACAAAAGAAGAGTGCAACTAAAAACAGACGAGGTTTCCAGGAGGTTTACTAGAACTGCGTGGACGGAAAAAAATCTAGACAAGCAAACACCAAAAGAAGTCCATGCAGAATAAGAATTATTGGAAAAAATGAAATTATGAAAGGCAAGGTCATCGGGCTCAATTGCTCAAGCAACACAACTTCAAACAAAATAATATATAGGAAAGATTTTCTTGGAAAATGGGAAATGACGACCGAGAACTAAATGCGTAGAGTATTGGCAATGGAAATAGGATGTACTTCTAAAAAACACACGAAAAAGAAGGATAAGGTTGAAAATAGAGTCCTTTTGGAAGTCGTAGCTGCAGTAACAATGTCAATTTAAAAAAAGGACCTTAGTAAACCACGTCTTTTGAACCGCGGAATCAAGCTTTGTGAAGACTAAAATTCAAGCCAATGACTCTGAAGGTCAAAGTCTCTCTTTTGAAAAGGACTAAGCAACGAAGTCACAATTATTTGATTGTATTTTGGGACCATTCATTTAGCATATCATTATATTTTCTTTTCTAATAACGGAAACAATTTCTTCAAATCTGAAAATATGCGACACAAGAATTTCCGTTGGAAATACTTTGGAAAACAATAAAGTGACGATAGGTTTCTGTAGAAGTTTTCTTAACTCGGAATTCTCAACGAGCTTAATTACTAAATGCATTCCGAAGAAGTGAACGATTAAGTTAAGGGGCCTTTACAATGCGTTTAACTATACCGCAGAGACCAGCGGAAGAACACATCAAATGCTGTTGAAGCTGCCAAAGATAAGCACACTTTTTGGCATACGACATGAGAAAAAGTAGTATAATATTAAAAAAAATAAAATTTTGCTTACCATTCACCCCTGTGAATCCCTCTCCGCTGTAGAAGAATTCCGAGAAATTTCACTCGTAGGTATAACTGACACAGCACTAATTTCACACGGGATCGATTTACTGGAAATAATAAGAAAGAGGCACAAATTAGCATAACGCTGCCGTAATGCAAAAAACAAGAGTACGATGAATTACGAATGAAAAAGATGAATACGAAATATGATCGCAGCAACGTCCGGCCACTGCGAAATTTCGTTCGGAAATTAAATAAGTAAAATATGGTAGTTAATCCACTAACTTAAACAATCGATTGCTATGGACAGTAATTCAACGGCCGAGAAGAGATAGTTCACTGAGAAAACTGGGAATGCGACGAACACGAGAAGTTATGTTTGGTTGAATTCCGACGAATTTCCCGAATAACTGTCATTTAAAGCGACCACTTGTCGACAACACTAAGGAGAGGCCTCGATTTCAAATCTCAGCACGGAATATTAAGAAACGATTGCCGTAGGCTCTCCGCTCAATGACTTGTGACGGACAACAGCAAACTATAGCATACCGCGGTCAAATGGGACAGTTTGACGAAAACTCCATTACCTTGGCGACAAGCACCCAAAAAATCAATATTTTTGCGTAAGAGTTACGAAGACGTAAAAATTCAATCACAGTCGCTTACAGCCAAGGATGGGGAACAAATCTTTGAAATATGTAAGCTCACCTCAAACTCTCCAAGAGATCAACTGACTAGTGAGAACAAACGTCCTTGGGGAACGCACTTCGTAGGAGATTCACTAATTATCAAATTAGCTCTAATTAATCATACTTACTAGGCATCAGAGACAAAATGATCACCATATGACCAATGGATCGCGGCAAGGGACAATTTACAAACATCTTCTAAGTAAGACTTGCTGCCAACATAACTGATGCTAGATTAATACACACGATGATCAATTCATAAGTATCACGATAGCAATGGGACCCGTGAAAATAAATATGCAGTGACTGTAGGGGACAGATCGGAAATATTAAACGAAATACCCCCACTATCCTTGTACCTTTGGCAGGAACAATGGCAACAACATTGGCGAAGAATTCACAAATCACTACCTTCACACATTGCGGTTCTTTGCAAAGGGTAACACATGATCGAAGGTGGATGATGCTTACAGAAGCAGTAATATCACGAATTATTATCGGATTAAATAACAGCAAATTTACTGATATCTTAAAAACTAAACGAAATAGTAATGACATAGGTATGACACGGTAAAAGGGAAAATTATACATGGCTGGCTTACTTACCTCTTCACCCCACGCCGGCTACCGCGAAACTAAAGACGATCGCAGCTGCGCGGGAGCGAACAGTCACGTCAGTGAAGGACGTTTATGACGTCACGAGAAAGCGAGTCTAATTTATTGTCGTATAAACACTAAAAATTGAGAATCGGAATCAAATTAATGAATAGGATTAAATTTAAATTAATTTTAAAATGCAACATTTTTTATCATTTCGTAAAAAATAGGTTAGTTTTCCAAAATGCTTATTTCCATAGAGCCACCGATTGCTTTTGTTTTCCAGTCGCCTCGCCTACTTCCCTCGCGTGACGCAACAAGTTCGGTAGTTCGAGTGCCTGGGCGCTTTTGACTGTCGGACATTTTCTTTGCCGTATTCAACCAGGTGTCACCTCATTGCATTTAAAACCCTTTCCCCCTCCTAGAGTTCGCGGTACATCAATATCCCCCCCTTCATAACGGCCTTGTTAACTGTCAGCAGACTATGACTCGTTCTTTTGTGTCATTGCAAACTACTTGCTTGCTAGCGTAACATTGTCTACATCAGCGGACCACCGACCCTAACTCCATCAACATCGGCGTGACATCCAATTGATACACAGTTGCAGCGACGTGACTATTTGGGGCACCCAGGGAATGTTGGAGAAATCTAAAAGGAGTGAAAAAATGCGTGAATTTGTGGTTACAATTAGAGGTATGCTTGGAGCAAACTGCGGCTTGCTGAGTCGAAATTCACGGGATTCAGTAAGTGAGTGTTTAGTTGGTGGTGATATAGATTTTTTTCTATCATAATATGCATTCCAATGCTCGGTGCGCCTTTTTTTTGCAAATTTCTATTAAAATATAACAATATAGGCGATTGTTGCCATTCTATGATACAATTTCACTGGTAAGCAACTCCTCAAGAAGTGGTAAAAATGTGGTCAGTTATTGATATTTTCTGGTGCCATTTGTTGTTTAATCATCTTATCAACATATTCCCTGTAAATGATATAGATGGCCATAATGCTCTAAAATGTATTAAAACTCTCGGATCCATGCATGATCAGGTATACCAACTTCCAAACCCTTTTTCGTGTCGTTTTCTTTCGCTTAATTTTGCAGTAACGCTGAACTAAGCGGTTTCTGTGGAATTGATCCTAGTGTCCGTCGAGGATGCTGTCACGAATATGAGCTTGAAGTAACTGGAAACTTTGTGGCGGGCACACGGCACGAGTATGACAGCAGAGCAGAAATTTACGGGAAAAATCGTGATAAGGTGAGTGAAAAATTAATTTTCATGTTCATTCAAGTGAAATTCCAATGTATACTGGGGTGCCAACCGCCTCCCTGGACGACGACGACGGCTCACTCTTACAAACCTGACGACTTAATCCTCCAAAAAACGACAACATTTCCGATAGCTGGGTGATTATCCAGTAATTCATCGGGACCTATAAATATCTCAGAGAATGTGAGGCTGGGATAAGAGGGTTACTTCATACGAATCTGCTTGCGAAATGAATTTATCTTTACACATGTTCTATTCCTGTTCCTCTATTAACTTTCAGCATATAATACTGAGGTTTGGGTTTCAATGTTAATTGCGTGGGTCTAGTTTATTATGGAAGAAAAAGGCCGAAATTTAAAATGCATTCACTTTGACATACGTCCTCCGCCAATGCAATCCATTTAAATAAAAAGCGACTACGGACCGATTTTCTTCGTTCTGTTCTCCGCATATTTATGAGGAACCGTTTGAGCCCCCACCTCCAAACTTCTTCCTTACACCATCCTTCAACCGACGATGACCTCAACTTTTAGTGAATAACCTTGCCTTTAATTTAAAATCCCCGTTTGTCTCCGACTAATTATGTACATTCTTTCGAAGCACTGTAGAGCATTGCTTATCCTATTCGTTACGGACAGAAGTCCACTTTATCGAAAAGTATGGGTACCTATACGCAAAGAGCCAAAAGAGAAGTGATATCATTGATACCATAACAAACACTTCGAAACAAAATGCCGTACACAATTGTTTTGTGGCCATTTAATTACAACAGGGACATAAAACCATTTGATATGAACTTGATGCGTATTATTTCAAAGAGACACTTCTTTATATGTATGACTATACTTTGTAGTCACCCCTTCGTAAGTTCCGATACATAGTAATACACAGTACTCAAGTTCCAATACTCTGACATTCGGCTAATTAATCTCTACTCTACTTCTTATTCCACAAATATACCCGTAAATTGGAAGGGAAATGTAAGCACTATATTATAAAGAGAGAGACATCAATATACGTACTTCAGACTTTCAAGGTTTTTAGATAAACAGCATGTTAGTGTTTGGGGTAGAAATTAATAAAAGACACTGATTTGGATGTTTAAGGCTACCAGGTGCTACTTTTCTCGGGCTGTATGAAATGCACATACATAAAGGTCATCAATATATATGAATTAATGCGAAATCATCACGTAGTGTTTGATCCTTGCATAAACATATATTTATAGATACATGTAAATCATAGGCTCGTCAACTTCTTTTTCTCCGCGTGCGAATCCTGATTTTCGTCGTCCGTATTAATGACACTATGCTGTACTGCAAAGCCAAATTCTCGCGAGATTTGGCTTTGCACAATTTGTGTACTTAGTACACTTTTTATACAATGTACACAAAGTTGTGTACATTGTACAAAACGTACATAACTGTAAAAATTGTCTATTAATGTACGCAAAGTGTGTCAATCCAAATTGATGTACAATATTCGCATTTTTTATGCAAGTTTTACCAAAACGGTGGTTTCCTACTCACGTATCTGAGTTGCCACTGCTAATTTCATGCGAATTTATAGCTTCTATCAACTAATGACTACCCTAAGCGGGGTCAGTGGGAACGAAACCCTTAGGACGGGCTCGCGGGATACACTCCTGGGGCAGGGACTATAAGCGATTAGCTTTTCTCCTCTGCCACCAGAAGGGGAAGGACGGGAAGGAGCAAGGAAAGGAGGCGCCGCCGCGATGAGAGCCCGACGACGCCTCCAGGGGAAGGACGGGGAAGGAAGGGAAGGGACGAGGAATCCTGCACCGTCACAAGGCGGGCAGGTCCTACCATCAGCGAAACCAAGCTTACGCAATTAGTATGCTACCAATTTTAGTAGATTTTCCTATGAGGAAGAAAAGTCTATCGATCAAATCGGTAGACCTAAGCGGGGTCATTGAATTTGTTAAAGTCGATGTTAACCAACATACTCTCTTCAAGAATTTCATCCCACAGCAAGTTTTATCTGGAAATGAGAAAACGCCGGTATGATAAGCAATATATTCCATGCGAATATTTTGACCGTTAGAAAACCCTCACTTACAATGTACCTAAGCAGACTATTTTAATCTGTGGACGTCTTGTAAACAATTTGTTGATATGGACATCGGCGGATTTAGAGGGAGGGGCACGTCCCCCTCCCCCAGACGCTTATGAAATAGAGAAGATTTTAAATACGGTACCATTACGTTTGAAAATTGGTCTATCGACGTACTGTGTGATCTGTATTAAAAAAATAACATTTTTGAGAAATCGATTTTTTGACGCACACAGATTCCAAAAGGTAAAAGCAGTTGGCAGTTATGATACGCATGTAGGAAATTTCGAGTTTCGACAATTTTTAATAGGATTTCCGGCGATTTTCTAAATGATAAGAGACCCAAATATTTGCATGAGTGAGTCAGTGGTCAGAAGTGGGTCTCATTGTATCTATATAGATTATCCTGCTGACGTCCGGCCTATCCTGGGCAACCACGGGAAATTTAGGATTTCGACAATTTTTCCCAGAATTTCAGATGATTTCGGACGAAGGATCGATTCTGTGGCTTTTTGTCGTATCTCGTCTCGTCCATTCTAAACATTGGTATTAGTGAGTCAGCTGTCGGAAGTTGGTTGCATTGTACGAAGATGCTGTATCGCGACGGCAAAGAGTTGTAAATACACTCACAGTGTCAAATAAAGCCAACATAATTGTTTCCTCGGAAGCAACTGTGTAGGTAATTATTGTTGTGTAGTTTTAAGAGATAAAAATTATCCTTACTTGTCTTTTTCCTTGGATTTGGAGCCACTTAACTCCTTCGACGAGAATGAAGCCAAATCCTAAGATCCGAGAATCGGTTGATATATTACTCCTCTTCTGTTACTCTCATGGTAACTCAGCAATCTACACAATGTCACACAATCACCACGAGATGCTTCCGTGCATACACCATCGAACACACTAAACAATTTCCGTGCACAGACCCAGGAAATTTCAAATTCAGATTTCCTCCTCACTCTACACACGCCAATGCACTTCTTCACAATGCGCAGCAAACAATTCACGTGTTTTATTGGCACAAAACACTTCCTTCATTTCATTGGAAAACGGGAATGATTACTTCACAAGAAAGAAAAGGCACGTAAGGCAAATAAAATCCAACCTTCTCATCGCATGGTTATTCATCAACTGAACTATGTGAGTGGCTTCGCACCGATACGAATTTTTCCTCCAACCTCCATTTTTTAACTCCGAATTGCGTCATGCCGAAGGTCTAAAGGCGCGGCCTCTTCGAACGGTTAGTTCCGGACCACAGTTCATTGCGTTTTTAGCCCCTAAACAACAGAACAAATGCAAGCGGTTGATCGGCAGCGGTGATGCGTCGTGTTGACCGCGTGCGTGAATGCTAGCGATTTTTTATGGTGGCATCGTACGCAAGGGCTTACCCAGGATCATAACTAGGGGGGCATGTCTAATGGACTAGGGGGTGGGAGGGCAAGCCATGGCCTAGGGGAGCGGGAAAACCAAGTTGTGACAATAGTTTATGAGATAATCTCCTTG
The DNA here is from genome assembly GCF_921293095.1 of Ischnura elegans. Taxonomy (NCBI): domain Eukaryota; kingdom Metazoa; phylum Arthropoda; class Insecta; order Odonata; family Coenagrionidae; genus Ischnura; species Ischnura elegans. The sequence goes on along the minus strand of NW_025791658.1, from coordinate 11,506,851 downwards.
AAATAGTTTTATTTTAGTTACATATCTTACACTAATACATAGCTTTTTTCGTGGGTTATAAGAAAATATGTTGGATGCTTTCGTTTCAATTCAGTACTGATTTAACTTAAAGACTTTTGCGATTTTTGCTTCTAGGGGGGTCAGCTGCCCCCCTTGTCCCTCGCTGGGTACGCCCATGATCGCACGGAATCCAGAGTTATTCGTCCCTTCCAAGTTAGTACCGAACATAATATGAACCGAGGGATAAAAGACCAGCCGTCACCGCGGTATTCGATAGGGTCGACTCAAAATGAAAATTATTACATGAGACGATAGAACGAGGATAAACCCATACAATTGAATAACGATCGCCATATTTCCCCATCGGCTGATGCGTCGCCACCCATGAGACGTGGCGAAGGGACTCGGCATTATGCACGAGAAAGCATCAACAAATTCTAATGAAAACGGCACGAATATTATTAAGTAGAGGAATCCATTCCGTTCAGGTGACCTTCACCGCGCGTTTAAGCGGCTATACAAAAGAGACAGAGCGATCCGAATTTCTCGTGTGATTGAGCTGATATCTGTGTATTAGGAAGTACCTATAACTGACATTTATATTCGAGGTGATGCCATGCAGTGGCGCAGCGAGGGGGGTGCAGTGGGTTGTAAACCCCCCCCCCTTTAGCTAGGAGAAACTTTTACGTTGATCCATTTCACTTAATTGAATTGATATCACTAATACAATAGGGGAAGGATTAACAAAACATCCCTCAGAAAGCCGAAAACTCACCATTTTGAACCATTTATCTTAAAATTCTGCAACTTATTAATCTCGCACCTACCGCTTATCACGGTGGGTATTTCACGCTCCACCCCGGTATCAGTGCCTTCTAAACCCCTCCCAGCCTTAATTCCTAGCTGCGCCCCTGATGTCATGAATCACGTTCATCTCCTTTCCACGCCGTTCCTCGCGATTGCAGACGCTCTATTGCAAATGTTAAGGGGACAATTGGATCACCCAATACCGGGATGCGAGCGTTTTCGGAAACAATTGAAAATCGCCCCTGGTAACAATGTTATCGAAACGTCCACGGGACACACTAGCGTTTCCTCTACGTATAAGAAACATTTTCGAGCATCAATTTCAATAAAGAACAAAGAATACCCTCTCGACCGATTGTAAGTTAAGAATGAATCACACGATCTTTTTTTCCGTCCCTAGATTGAGTGATATCTTCAACGATAGATTTCAGCAGTGGCGCAGCTAGGGGGCAGGGGGGGGGGATAAACCCCCCCCTGCCCCCTAGAATTTTTAAAGGCTGAATTCTCTGAGGCAGGGGGGGATAAACCCCCCCCTGCCTCAGAGAATTTTTAAAGTTTAATCCATTTTACTTAATTGGACTAATATTACTTATGGAATAATAATTATTATAAAAATATCCCTCAGAAGGTCGTAAAACTTACCATTTTGAACCATTTATCTAAATTTTTCTGGGGGAGGGCCCCCGCACCTCTCGCTCCCCCTAGTGGGTATTCCATACCCCCTAACTCCCCAGTATTAGTTGTGCCTCAAACCCCCCTAGCTTATATTCCTAGCTGCGCCCCTGGATTTCAGGGACCAAAAAAGTGATCTCTCACTGACCCATCATTGTCTGAATCAATCGGTCATTCCCATCGTCCTTTTTTCTATCGCTTCTTCAGTCTCTTTCCGTATTCACCTCTGACATTCAATTTAAAGCATAGGGCGACATTACCACCGCTATCAGCGGCCGTATTTTATGATTGACTGAGGGAAGGTGCCAGCGATGGCTTCAGCGACGGGAAAAAGGGACACGCCGAGTGATGAAAAAAGGGAAGAATCTTCCATCCCTGGAACCGTCATTAAAAAATGATTGCGTGAAACTGTCATTTGTTTGCCACCATTTGAGCGATCGCTATAGCTATCACTCAAAAGGGACGGAAGAATGATAATGCGATTCAGGGTTTAGTAAAAACAACAATAAGAATAGTAAGAAAAAACTCGGTAAAAGAAAAATTATAATACTGTATGATCACCATGTTTTAGAGAGCTTCTTAGGTGCCATTGGCCTCCATGTTAATCTTAAACCTTTCTGCTACGCCGTTGTCATTAACTTTTGGCCATAAATTGTGATTGAATTTCATATCAGGGCGATTAAAGCGGTTTACCTTCCTGCGTGCGTTAACAAAACATCTTTGCCACCGTTGTAGGACTGTAATGCCCACAACGGGATAGCGATGAAATCATGGGCGTACCCAGCTACGGGCACCAGGGGGCAGAAAAAGAAGCCCCCCCCCTAGAAGCAAAAATCGCAGTGGTCTTTAAGGGTGTTCTATACCTCCGCGAAAAACGGCTCTGCAGACTTCAGGTTGCTCGCCATTTGCTCGCTTATTATACACTCTGGAGAGAACTTGTTTAGGATATGGTTTAAGCTAAGATTATTGTTCTCGGCAAGCGAAAAAAAAATATTTGAAAAGCATTTGTTAATTAGTTATTGGCGCTGAAAAACACAATAAAACGCCTGTTTTCTCGATGTAATTCTACCACGTAGAAAGCGCGATTTGAATTTTTTTTTGGGAAATGAGAACATTCTTCCTTCTTCTTGGAAATAAGATACGTTTCATCAATGTGATCTTTGTAATAACCACGCTATAGCCCAATTTCCCGAGCGTGTTTTCTCAACGTCAAGCGCCTACGATCTTTTCTTCCATGGCGCTGCTGTATGACCCCCCACTCTCGGTGAAAGAGCTTCTCACCCCACAGCAGTCTCTCTCACTACCTCCCCTCCATCGTCTCTTGGGTCCCCTCCATCTGTTTTTTTTCCTCTATGCTTTCCTCGACCTAAGAGGCCCGTCTGACCCAGCATGCCAACAGTTTTCTTTTCGTTATTATCCGAAGCCCTGTGTTCTTGTGTTGCGAGCGGCATGTTTGAAACGGGGCTAGCGCGAGTTTTCAAGTTTTCTGTTCTTATGCATGGAAAGTGAAAGGAAATCAAAGAGGAAGCATATCTTATGTGGGAAGGTGGAAAAGAAGTACTAGGAATAATGGTGAATATTCTGAAGTGTGCTTCATTAATAATAGTTTGTATATCTTTAGACACGTATTTTCATCCACGTAAAATCTCTAATAACGTGATGCAGCTAATAAATAGACTATCAAATTATTTTAACCATTTTAGTCATTACAAACCTGCAACAATAGATGTTATTTACACTGCAGAAGGAGAAACTGCTTTTAAGTAAGTACCTCTCGATAATGTTTTGGCTATGACTATAATATATTATTTTTTTGTAACCAAGCATTGAAAATAAGATGAATATAGAGAATATACTGCACATTATCAATTAGATTCTAGGTTACACCATTGCCTCTTAAGTTCTCGCAGACGATAATCAAGAATAAATATTTCAGCGAGTAGGTAATATAACTTGCATATCTTCATTCCGTGTCTAAATATTTTCAAAAGTAACCGTTATGTCATCAAAACACGATATGAAAAGTATCACGCTGGTTTATTTGTCTTGCATTTCCGACATATATGTTTCTCGATAACTTGCAACCGAGGGGGAAAACTTCGAAAAGTTATTTTCTTATAAAAATATTCTTATCATTAAAATTACTATTATTAATTATTACGTGAGTCTCCCAAAAGAAAGAATTGGAACTTGAACCACCGTATCACTAAGCAGGGGTTGATGTTTGGTCGATGTAATACAGCGATGACGTCAAGATAACCGAATTTATTCGTTAACTATCTCCTATTTACGTAAATATGCTTGTTGTATGCAAAAAATAGATACACGAGATCCTGCCTGCGAACCAGTTTTACAAGTATAAGGCAAGAATTTTACTTGTGTAGCAGGAATGACGAGAAAACAAAGAATACACACGGATAAAACTTGAATGTGGGTTATTTATTTCGCTCGAGTGAAGTTATGCAAACTAACTTCGCGGTATATCTCTCACCAACAACCTGTTTCACGTGCTACTTACACTCTTCTGAGCGATTGATTCTCTCAATGAATGGTTCTCACTACAGGTCGTAATGAACCGAAACTCTGATGATGAATGCAACATTTCTCGGAAGTGGGCGATTTTTCAATTCTAATTTTTGTGAGAATGACTGAACGAGGTAGTTAGTTTTTTTTGCCCATCCATCGACCGAATTATTAACTAAAATTACGATTTCGTGTCAGAGTAAACGACCACATTGCGATATAAATATGCGAGACTTCATATAAAATACTAGTGCACAGGATCAGGTAGACTCATTATAGTTAACTGTTGAAATTCTTCGGCATAATAATGCGTCTAGAAATTTATGACAAATAAATGTAATTTCATTAAAAATTCTTCAGTTTAGAATGATGATCACCGCAGCGCGGTTGTAGTCTTTGGGAAGAAACTAAAATTTCTCAGGAGCATTACCCGATCAATTTTTCTCAACCCCTCAGTACACTATATGACCCTTCCGGGATGGAACCCTGCATTGAAGTTAGGTCTTCTACTTGATATGTTTCCCATTTTATTAATTCCGAAGGGAATTTTAGTTCTTTTACTCCACTATTATTTACCATGAATGAGAATACATATATACCAAGACTGTTATTTGCCACGAAAAAAACATTTCGCTTAGCCGCGATTCAAACCCAGATCCTCCCGATTTCCGGTCAGCTACATTACCAAGTAATTTTTTTCTAGACGAATCTTAGACACAAGTAAAAGGAGAATTTCATATTCAAGGAAAAAGGTTTCTTCGAGGTATAATTGGTAGCATATTTGACCGGCCATCGGGGATATCCGGGTTCGAATCCCAGGTTAGTCAAATGATTTTTTCATGTCGATTATCATACTTATTTAACTATGCACTAGTGTATTTAACTATGCACTCGTGCGCGTGACTGCGTACAAAGTTGCTTTTTCGACGCAGTACTTTGTATGAATGAGAGCACAAAACCTTTTGCATGTGACGCAGGAGTATCCTCTTTCACAAATAACTGTAACCACTGTACGATAGATAATATTTAGTTGCCGTTCCATGCTTAACAACTTTATTTGGTAGAATGATTAATGACTTTCAAACGCTCTACATAAAAACATATCCTTAATTCAACTTACAAATAAAATCCGAAGATTCAAACGTTATGGAGCGGAATTTTTCCATACTGAAACAAACACTTGCAATTTTCCACGATTATAAGAAAAGTTATAGTGACCTAGATTTCAATGATATAACAACATCTTCAACGTACAAATGGCGTGTTATTCATTCAATGTATCTTCTTGGGACTATGTTATGTCTGATTCCGAACTAATGGATTCGATTTTGCCAATATTTGGCCCGCTTTAATTTCGTAGGGGATAAATTATTTCTAATGCCTTTACTAATTTACTTTGAAAAATTGCGAGAAATATTCCTCCTTCCGTTAATTATGTAAAAGATAAGGAGCATACGATAGAAATTCAGGGAAAAAGGTTCTGCCCAAAATAAAAGGATAATTATGGTAAAGCTAGAGACTAAGCCGGTAGATACCGTAGTGGTACATGTTAACATACCTACGACGGACTACTAGGATGAAGAAGTTTAAGGCGTCTATGAAGATATCACCGCAGTAATCAAACAGGTAAGACGTGAAGAAAACCTTATAATTTTAGGTGATTGGAAGGAGAAGGGTTTGGGTGTCAATATTGACTGAGAAAAATAGTATTCTATGATTCGCTGACGACATAGCAATCATAGCCGAGACAGAGAAGAATTTTAAGAAGACTTTGACAAATATAGAAAGGAAAATGGCCAGATATCAGTTGAAAATCAACAAAAGGAAGACTATGATATTAGTATGTAGTAAAAGAGAGGAGGCTAGGACAAACATTAAGGTAAGAAATCAAAAGCTAGAAGAGATTTTCTTACCTGGGAAGCCGAATTACCAACGATGGACGAAGCAAGAAAGAAATAGTCAGTAGAATAGCGCTGGCGAAGAGGGCTTACTACAAAAAGATGAATCTTCTCACATATGAGAATACAAGCATAGAAGTAAGGAAGCAATTCATCATACGCTACATATGGAGTGTGATTCTCTAGGGAAGTGAGGCTAGGACGTTGATAGCAGCAGAGAAGTCAATGATTTAGCATTCGAAATGTGGTGCCACCGAAGAATGATGAAGATAAAATTGATCGAATGAGTAAGTAATGAAGGAGTGCTAAGAAAGTGGGAATTAAAATAAGTCTTCTAAAAACCTAAAAGAATTTCTTCCTTGGTTTTAGCCTCACTAAGACAAGGAATTTTAGTTAAAAATTGAAATTCAGCTCCTGTGTTGTCGATTGCTTTCACTAAGTATTTCATCTGTCCTAGTTTGATGTGCAATGGTGGCAAGTGAATATTTTCTGTCGGAACCAGGGAAACATGAGCGACATTTTCATAACCATGAGTGAAGCTTTCTCGCAGAGACCATTTCCGTAAGATGGAATTTTTTTTTCCGGGCGCGGCTGTTGTATTCAAGGGAGCAGCAGTATTTCGTGAAGCCTGATTGCAGTCCCGTGAGTAGAGCGACAACTTTCAGATTAGCGCAAACTTACCAATTATAATCACGATAATTAGTATTCTCAAGGATTCAACTGATATATCGGTACGTCTCCTTCATATCAGCAGAGTATGCAGATAGGATAGAAGGTAACTCATTCCCATTGGCCAACAGGACCACTTCAAAGCTTGTCTTTGACGAATCCATAAACAGTCTCCATTTTTCTGGGTCACATGGCATCATAATTTCTATCAACAATGCATTTAATTACAGTAAAAAAATCAAGCCTTCATCATACGTAGAAATTAATTTCAGTGTTGGCGCTCTTGTCCTACTGGAAAAGATTTTTATGCCCTTTTGTAAGAGATTGGCATCCATATAGGCGCAACTTCGTACCATATGTTACATTAGTTTCTCCAAGTATTTGGTCAAATTACTGTAACAAGTGGTGCAGCAAACACTTGGAGCTTAATCCTAGCCCTGACCGCCAATTTGGCAGCCAGAGAAAAATTTATAAGCAGTTAAAAGAATTAAAGAAAGAGATTATTGTTGCGATGTTTTAGTCAATTCACCGCAAACATAGCAGAAGCGATGACGATGATTTTACACACGTGTAATTTAATTACATATTAAATCACGGTAATATTCACAACTCAAGCCCACATACTGACATTCACCTGCAAAAAGCCGGAGTAAAACATTTTTTACTGTTTTGCACTATTTAAATTACTTGGAAAAAAAGGATCCTTGTCCAGAACACCGAAAGAGTTGACTCTGCGATCGCTAGAGGTATACCGAGGGAAGATGATGACAACTTCAATATACATAATTGATTTTAGAGGCTGATACTTTGCGGATTTCCATGATTAGGGAGAAAGAATACTTTTTTAATCCAATGAAATTATACAATCTCAGTTTTACATTCTTCGTGGAACTAGAAAGTATTACTTTTCTTTTTTTAGCACCGAAATCAAGAAAATTGCCGTCCAAGCCTGAGCGGGAGAGGCACTGCGAGGGCCAGAGTAGTAAAGTGAATCTTCCGAGCTATTGCTACACATTTTAATTATTGCTGCTATGCTAAACTGCAAAATATTTTCATTAATACTGCTGTTTCTTGCTGCTTTGTATTATTATCTTTCGGGGAGGATGATGTGAAATAGAAGCTGGAAATATTTTTAAATACGTGAAAATTTGCGAAAAAATGGCAAAATTGGTCATTTTCAATGCGTTTTTACACAATTGACGGAGACTAATTCCCCTCAAATCTACACCTTTACCATTAATAATATTTTTTCAGAATTTTGCACCCCTCAAAACCCCTAGAAAAAATTTAAATGCAAAAATAATCCTTTTAATTTCTCCAAAATTACCGAAAAGTGGTAAAAATTGGAGGCTCTTCCGAAAATGGTGGGTGATGGAGAAAAACAGAGTTAATATTCGGATTTTGGAGGTCATTTTAAAAACGAAATAGCAGGAATGGTGTCAGGGCCGATTTTCATGCCGTCCAGCGATAATTTAAGCGAAGCTGATCATTTGAATCCACACCCCCTTGATAGTATTGTAAAATGATATAAAGTCAGGAAGCATTTTGTTACCACTTGAGGCAGTAATACTTGCGTCATGGATAATGGCAGAAATAAATACTACATGGATTTTATTGAAACGTAGGTATTACAACGCGGAAATGTCGGGAGTAAAGCAAAAAGGGAAGGATGTAAGACAAGGGCATACCCAGGGTCATAACTAGGGGGGGCAAGCCATAGTCTAGAAGGGGGCGCAAGCCAAGTTTTGACATTTTAGCATGGAAAAGGTGAATGAAAAAAATATTTTAAGAAAATTATAACAGCGCATTATTAGTTTCTAATATCATTTCATAGAAAAAATATTTTTATTTTAGTTAAGTACATATCTTATACCTACTAATGCATATCATTTTTCGTGGGTTTAAAGGAAATTTGTTGAATACTTTCGTTTCAATTCAGTACCGATTTTGCTTAAGGACTTCTGCGATTTTTGCTTCTGGAGGGGGTGCAAGTGCCCCCCCCCCCCTGCCCCTCGCCTATGATGTAAGGTTCTATTTTTTCTTGGGGGAGATTCAGGAGGAACGTCTGCTTTGTTCTTACTCATCGTCCTTACCATATTCAATCTTTTTTTGATAAAGTTCTACTGTTAAAGGCATGCTGGTACACCAACTGTCACTGGTAATATTTCTTCCTCTGCATTCAATGTGCTCAGCTAAGCGTTTGACAATTTCATGAGGTGAATTGCATTCTTTGAAAGGGCATCTGGCTACCTGCCCATAAAAATTTCAATTTTTAGGTAAAATTTCCTAGCATCCACCACAGCAATGACTTCAATAACATATTTCTTTGGCTTTTTGATAGATACTGCGTTCAAGGACATCGGCCTCGAAATGGTATAAGTTGCTCAAGGATCGTGATGCACTCTGATGGTGTATTTGCAAATTCAAATTTGTTGGATATTTTATTAATGAACTCAGTAACTGCAGCCTACTAGTCACTTTTCTTACTTTCTAGTCTAGTGCTGAGGTCATAAAAACTAATGCACCGTAGAAAAAAAATCCGATAGTTCAGTGTACGGGAAAAAATTTGATAGACTTCTTTGCTCCAAATCTCCCTAATATCAACATGGGAAATTTTATACGCACCTGAGAGAAAAAGGAGACTAATAAGAGCCAGTTATTCATCTTCACTGAACTGCTTGTATCACGATCTCTTGCATAATTTCCAGAAACAGAATTAAAGTAGAGATTTGTGATTTTCACAATTATATCTAATAATTCTGCGCAAAAAGAGGCGAAATGCTGATGATTCATTATACACACTTTGCACATGGGTGAATTCCAGGAAGATGAGTCATCGGCGATTTCATCAAGCCAAATTCGAGCGAATGAATTTTAATCGTCTCCACGATGAATAGGTAGCGAGAATAAATTGTAGCACTTTCGGTCGCATCGGGTCAAAACGTCGGTTGCAGCAAAACTAGGGAACACTTTGAATATTAAACGTTACTTCAGTCAGAATTACAAGAAATTAGAGACCAGAAAAACACTAGTTCGAACGGCATCATTTTGTAAAAAAAACATCCAAGAAAAAGTCAATATTACCCGATGCGATATATTCAGAGTTATTGGCTTTATTAAAACTGTATGTGATGTCTGATGCAATATGCAATTTATGATGTTCTTACCATATAAATCAATAAATATTAAAGATGATTGAAAATCAATTTTCGTTCATTCATTATTTGTCATATTTCTCATTAGTGTTCTCCCTGTAGCGCTATGATTACTGAATAAACATGTTTCGGAAAGTAACTGTATTGAATACACGTTTTCAAATGTACGTGGGTGGTTACTATTTCATTCATACTGAGGAATAACGTAAAAATGTAAAGTTGTACGTTAAAAAAAAGTTTCACGAAGTACGCGCATTTCGGTTAGCGTAATTGACTTTTACGATGCTTTGAAGAACACTTAACAATTTTGAGATGAGAACGTTGACCAGCTCTCCCGTTCGAGGGGGAGTCGAATAAGGAGAGAACAATGCAAGTAATCGCCTTTCTTCATAGAAGCCGGCCGTACTTACCAGCCTCGTCGAGAGCGTGCGTATTTGGATTCTTCCAAGAAACGTCAACCGAGTGGCTGAGATGGGACTAATGCCACCAGAGAGCAAAAATCAACCTCCGAATCCCAACCACTCTCAATATCGCACCTCCGCAGTGAAATTTGATACAGCGCCGGGTGTTTTTTTCGGTCGGAGCGAAGCTCGACCCCTCGTCTTTCCCTTTTTTTTCCTTCGGTCAGCGACTACACGGCGAGTAGACTTGTAGGTGAGGGGGGGAGAAATTCGCGGCGAAGCGGGGTTGCGACGCTACCCCGGCCACCGTGGCGTGGCAATCGCGTGACGTCAGGATAACAGCCAATCGGCAACGACTAGCAGACAACAGCAAACCGTTTGTAATCGTTTGAATCTAAACTGATTGCCTTCGTCTCACCGTTGTCATGCCTTTGGATACGGCGCGCGGAAAACTCCTGATAACCCTATCAAATTGCATTCATTTCCTCGGAATGAACGTCTGTAAGTACAAAGTGAAAGAATCTTGTAGTATAAGTTGGCCATTAATGCACTGTACGATATGTCACATAAAAACAATCTGTTTTTATGTGACATATCGTACTTAGCGTATAATATTCTTATGTTCTTGGAGTATCTGTGGATTTTTTTCATTAGTGTCATGCTATATATGTGCTGTAAATGGTGTTATGACGGGGTAAATGCAAGTGCAAAGGGTGGGGACTTAAGTACTATTAGGGCATTATTTTCTTCCATGCGAGAGACAGTCATTCACTATAAGATAATTTTCCACGGGAGTACCCTTATATTAGGGAAGCTGGCGTGATGAGTAATCCCTTTGAAGATCGTCCTTTCTACTCCTCCAACACTTTGGCAAAGATATCCTATCTTTATTTCAGATTTGCGGGTGAAAAAATGTTCACCATCGATGACCCTCCACATCTCCTGAAGTGCCCACGAAACATGTTCATGGAATATGACAATAAAGAAGAGGTATAAACATTAGCAAATACTTCAAAATTGTCAGTATTATGTAAATAACCATAATTAATTATAAATTTTGTTGTAGATGACAGTTGGTGGTGTAGCTATTACAAGGGTTGGAAAATAGACCCACAATGAGGAGACTAAAGAATCTGAGTGGAAGACACTGGGAATATCGTTCACTTCCCCAAGATATCCACCTCTACTCTTAATCCTAGGTGAAGAGAGAAAATGAAAGGGAGCCTTGCCGCCCATGCATTCTGTCGATTACTGTCTTCTCCATTTGGACATTTTTGTTCGGTTAGGTGAGTATGATTTCATACAGATTTGAGAAACTGTAAATAGATAAATTTAGTAAGGGAGACATCCATGTTATTTTTACTGTCTATTGCAGGGTGGATTGATTAAGGTGTGAGTGTGACTGCAGAAATCGTTCAATTCATAAAGCAGTTTTGCAGCTTTAATGGAAGTGCCCAACAGAAGAACTCGAATGGAAATCTTGTGGCCTCTTGCATGATAAATGTCAGCATCTGGAATTTTAGGAAGAAGGTATTGAAAAAGTTTATATATTTGTGATTCGCCAATTCTGTGCAGTCTCTATAGTGGGTATTTCTATATTATGTTGTATATTTTATTTATCAAATTGCATTTCTCTAACAATTTGCATTTCTCTGACCAAGCATTAGCCTGTACCTCTCCTGATGTTTTCACAAAGTTGTATGGTATGGTTTTTTGGAAAGTATCTTTCCCTGTTACTCATTTAGTCTGTTTAATTACTCATGCACCAAGATTCAATAGAACACATCAGTCAGATTACACAACATAGCCAACATTCTTAGCACACCTTACAAAATTATTCGGTACATATAATGGCCTGACTTATTTCAACAATCAACGATGGGAATACCATTCAAGATATGTATAAACATACTGTTTCCTGTGTAAGATGAAGGAGATATTATTTCTTTGTATCTTATGAGATATTCTTTTCTCTGTCTTTTAGGGAAGTGTAATGAAACTTTGTCTTAAGGCCTCACCCTTAGTGAGCAAGATATGAGAAATATTAGTGAAAACAGTAGTTACAGTTTTTGCTACCAGCTTTAATAAAATAACCATTACTTAAAGACAACGAGTACCAAAGCCTCTAATTTTTGCATGGCAGTGGTAATACAGCCAACTTTTTGAACAGAGGACAGTAAAGGGCATCATGTTTTTTAAAAATTCATAGCCTAAATGCCTCTTTTTTTTTGATCTATAAAAATGGCCATTGTCTGAGACGAGGAACTCCAATGTATTCAATGAGATAGGTAGAGAAAGTATGACTCACTTTTTGCATTTTTCTTTCAATTCTCCAAAATTATTGTTGCTGTGAGAACAATATTGGTGTCAACAGCATAGGGAATGGATTGGAACCATTTATTTGTAGAAAACTATTTATATGATCATTTATGTCTGAAAGTGATAGGATAGGCACAGGGAAGGAGCTTAATGGAACTCATTGCTTCAGGCCTGTACCCAGGCAAATGAAAGTTACACCATTTCCTGAGGTAATGACAAATTGAATATGGTCCGACAAGTAGGTTTCAATCAAAATTAGCTATGACACAAAAACCATCAAGTCAAGTTTATTGAGTATCAATTGGTGGTCCACAGTGTTAAAAACTTTTGAGAAATCAAAAAATATTGTAGCAACTTCCATTTTATTATCTAGTGCATTGATAATCTGGTTTTCTAAGTGATGGATTTCAGAAGATGAGATTACTGTTTCCTGCCCTTGGTATTTATGGTTAGGAAGTAAATATCTATGTCCTTATTGATGTTGGGGGAATATGAATTATTTAATCAGTATAACTGCATTTATCAAGGGAGATATTATCGTGGGAAGAAACGGATTGCTAGACAAGTGAATCTCATCTATTTGTCAGCATAAATGTGAAAATTATAACTTCATATCTCAAATGAAACTTGCCTAAAGGAGGTAGTAAAGAAATGCTGCCTTCGATTTTTGGTAACCAAAACGGTTGTTCCATAAGAAATGCACAAGGATAAATGTTTTACCACCCTAAACACTTAAGGTCACTCAAAAAAATTTTTCAAACAAAGGAGTGGATACTGCTTTGGCAAATCTGGACAGCTTTTAATGGAAATTTTGAAGCATGTAGTAGGGCATTTGCAATTTTCTGACATTTTCCGACCTTGAGTTTTACATGATTTCAATGTGGATTGTACGCCCCTAAAATTGATTAATTTGGAAATTCCTAGTAAGTTTACATGGAGACTACTGTTCATTATTCCAGACTTAGGCTTCTTTTGAATGCAAAAGTGTATTTTTTCCATCCTTTGAAATAAATAAATAAATATTTAAGGCTGGGTAAATTAATCAAATTTCAAAGTAAGACAGAGAGTTGGGTTTTTCTGTAATCAGAAAAATCTTTCCCCTTCCCACCTCATTGTTTTGTTTGCTTTTATTTAATAGTTCAGTCAGACTGTTGAAAAGTTACTGCAGTCAAAATTTTTAAATACACGAGTGTTCCTACTGCTAATTTGCTTTGAGTTGTATTCTCACGTGTAAAGATTTTTTAGATTAATTCATTTAGTCATTCATTTTACATAACAAATGAGGACCATAGAAGCCTAGGGGGACTAGTGCAATTTTTTTACATAATAGCTGATAATTCTTGGTAATTAATTGCACTTATCTTTCTTGGTTTCTAAGATCCTCAATTATTCAGTAAAACCTCTTTACATCGCAATGGAGGGGACCAAAATTTGGGCAATTTGATGTTTGGAGGTAGTTAGGCTGTCTCGGGAGTATCTCCTTGGTATGATAAGTATTTTATGAGATAAAGAGGTTCACTACAAAGAGGTTTGATCTCTGCAATTCTCCAGGGTTTTCTTCCGCGTCAGATTGTTGGTTGACAACAGTTTCAACAATCTGACGCGGAAGAAAACCCTGGAGAAATGCAGAGATCAAACCATCGCCACGGAAACCTACGCTCTAACATTACAGAGAGGTTTGCCTATAAATTTACATGTAAAACTGACCGCAGGGGTGGTATGAAGTGTGGAGGTTTATGATGTAAAGAGGTTCACTGCATAGAGGTTTTACTGCATATGTACATAATCCTAACAGCAAAACACATTTGAATTTTTAAGGGAGTCTTAAATCATGTGACATTATTGACAATGGTAAGATATTTTCATAATAATATGTTTTGTACCTTGGCTTTACTTCAACTTCAAAAGTCACCTCAATTCATGTGATATGTAATAACATCCCTTTCACTACAGTAATTTCTCCTGTGTTTAGAAATTTTGATTTGATTACTAATTTTGTGCAATATGGATTAAAAACTGGAATGAGATACCATGGATTAGTAGTGGTTTTCTGTTCATCGTACTCTACACTGTACAGTGCAGTATAATCTCCTAAGTTTGATATATGATAAGTACATTTGAGAGATTCAGCCATAATAGTGTGTGTGGAAACCAAATTGGAAATAGGAAAGATTCACTTTGTTACTTTTCATTGATACGAATGCACTTTGAGATATGAATGGATAACTGCAGCTGAAAATTTTTCCAACCGGTTACAGTAGGCTATATGCTTTTTGAAACATCCTACTATGTTTGGTAGGTAGGCAACTAAAAATCGTCAGTAACAATCCCGATTTGGTTGACAACCGAACATCATCTGTAGCCGACCGGGTTCAGTAGGCTACCGAGAATCATCTGCCTGAGTGAATTCTTCCCATTTCCAATTTGATTTCCACCCTTACCAAAATGTCTGAAGCCTTCTCATTTAAACTCAACTGATTTGGGCGTTACTTAGTAGAATGATGAAATATTCATGGTGAAACAAAAACAAAGTACTGTTCCAAAAACTTTTTATTTGGTATCAACTATCTTGTATGATGTTGGGCACGATATGGTGGAAGTTTTAATATTAGTAAAATAGACATTGCAATATTTCCACTGACTTTTATTATGACACTAACATTTCGTCATTACAAACAACATTATCAGGTGTTGCTTGGCCATACTTGATAACGTTGTTTGTAACGACGGAACACGTAGTGTCATAATAAAACTCAGTGGAAATATTGCAATGTCTTATTTTACTAATGCTATCAACTAGTTTCAACATCATTACCAAGACAATTTGTCTTGATAGCATATAAAAAGTTTGTGAAACAGTATTTGGTTTTCGTTTCAACTTCTAATTTAATTATATTGCATCAAACGTAGGACATTATACTGTAGTACACATTACTGTATATAGCCTGATATTTACAATAAAATTTTGTACATTAATTGTTATGATGGAAGCTTATTTGTTAATATAATGACTACATTTTCAATGTATAAATATTATTTTAATGTGTGTTGGTTGTAACCCATGTTTATTGATTTGAGCTTTCCTAACTTTTTACAATGTTAGTTTAGACTGGTAGAACGTACGAGTGGTACATAGGAGTTTCGTTCCAATTAATTCTTACAAACTAATCCTTATCCGCTTTACGTGTGAATTTTGTGGACTCCTGTCCTGCTTGTTAAAGAATAATTTCTGTTGTAATAACGATTTTTCATGTACAGACACCAGCTCAAAATAAAGGCTTTTGAAGCGTAATCGGATTTTTTACTTATTTGAAGCAGTAATACCCCTATCCTTATAAGATCCCTACAAAATCCTGTCCCTAAATTCGCGCTGGTTAAAGGGAATAAGAAAAAATAATAAGTAATACGTAAATACAGCAATATATGCAGACGACATTGGCAGTCAATTCCGATTGGCTGTTATCCTGACGTCACGCGATTGCCACGCCATGGTGGCCGGGGTAGCGGCGCAACCCCGCTTCGCCGCGAATTTCTCCCCCCCTCACCTACAAGTCTACTCGCCGTGGCGACTAGGTACTCCCCTCCGCCCAAGGAGGTTTCCCATTCCACTGGCCGTTGCGGCCGACTTCGCAACTAAAATCCGGCGACGGTTGAATTTGGATTTTTGAATTAGGATAGAACACTCTTAAGTAAAATCAGCACTGAATTGAAACGAAAGAATTCAACTAATTTTCTTTAAACCCACGAAAAATTATATATATATATGTATAAAACATGTAACCAAAATAAAACTATATTTTCAAGGAAATAATCCCATAAATCCCATGGCTTGCTTCCCCCCCCCCCAGTTATGATCCTGGGTATGCCCTTGGATGAAATAATGAACAAAATTAACAGTTGTATTCCTCACCTAAGTGAGTAAATACCATATATATTTAGCGTTTCTTATCGTAGGATGATTAACATCGGCAACATGGGGGTATGACTCATACTTTACCTAATACGCGCTGAGGAAGAAACTGTAACGCTGTGGATGATTAGTGCATTAATCTGGAGTAGGGTGGAAAACGTTATGCCCCTACTGTAAAATTATACATTTTATTATATGGACATAATATCCAAATTATTACAATCTCACATAAACGAATCATAAGATTATATATTATTGGTAAAAGAAAATGAATACTCCTCCGTTGGATTTGGGAAGTGGTCCGTGAAGATAATCTCTGAGAAGCTGATTGGGTCCCTCATGAATTATGTCGACCATTGGACCTTGAAAATTCCTGAATGTGTATTTCCTCCTCTGACATAGATCGCCTTTTAGAAAAATTTTGCTTCAGTATGTCGATATGCATCTTGTGGTCCACGATCCTTTCCAATAAGTGCAAATTGCCCACTCCAGACGAGCCCATTCACCCCTACACCACCTCAGAACCAACCTCATATGGGGTTATCCTCAATTGAGGCGGGAGTTTTCCGAACTCACCCCCCCTGCCGCTGCGATCCCCACCCACGTTTCCTTTGCGAGGAGCAAAGAGTTCGGTTCAACTTGACTGCGCTTTCCAGACTCTTGGACTTCAAGATTAATTTGATTGGGAGAGTTTCTACATTTTCATAGTCAAGTAAACAAGATTTGAGAGTCAATGCATCGCTGTTACAAGCAGGGGCGCAGCTAGGAATTAAGGCTGGGGGGAAGGGTTTAGAAGCAAATAGTACCGGAGTGTGTGTGGGTATGGAATATCCACCAGGATTAGGGGTTGGTGTGATATTAATAAATTGCATAATTTTAAGATAAATGGTTTAAAATTGTGAGTTTTTTGGCTTTCTGATGGATATTTCATTAATCCTTGCACTATTGTATTAGTGATATCAATTCAATTTAGTAAAATGGAACTTGGAACCCTCTCATTGCGCCACTGGTTCCAAGACATACTTGCATCTTAGCCTTTAGATTATCTACCTCGGCCTTGACCCTTACATGACATTAATTTCGAACAAACTTCACCAACGAAACTATCTCATCACTACACCAACTTTCCACGTCACCTACTTTCCTTCAATTTTTGAGATTCCACGCTCTATACGGGGAATACCATAAGTTTTCCAATTCTTTGTGCAAGGAGTCAATGCTAATGCTTCTAGGCTTGGTGCATAATTACCCTAATTAATTAAAGTAATAAATTGCCTCATTAATGCCTTTCATTTCTTTCACAGTCGACACAAGCACATTCAGAGGGTCATTCTGGGACTTCATTTGACCGGAAAAGTATCTTTCGAATTCGTTTCAGTTTCAGATGACTAGCTACCTCTCTCTCGATAGAGTGCCTAATTTCATTAGCCAAAGATGGCTCGTTAAAAAGCCTAATAAAATGCACATCACCTGTATACCCATTCTGGCTGCAAGAAAACAATGTAAATTATTAAAAACTGGTATTATTGGTCAAATGAACAGATAAGTTAACGATCAGGTTGTAAGATGGGATCTATGTCAGAGGAGGAAATACTCATCCAGGAATTTTCAAGTCGCGAGGTTCAACATAATTCCTGAGGGACCCAATCAGCTTATCTCACAGAGGATCTTCACGGATCCCTTCTCAAATTCAAGGGGGGAATAGTAATTGCCTTTTACCTCTATTGTACCTCATTATCATTCATCTTATCTGATATTGTACTGCTTTTCATATCAGGGGCTTATGCCCTTTTAATCAAATTTATAATCATGTATTTTAATTTTCTAAGCACAATAGAACTCGATTAGGAGTAAGATGAACTATTTTAGCAGAATTAATGCATCCCATTATATTCCACGACAGTGAATCTCCATTTTGAAAGAGCAATGGATGGCCATAGTTGCATACTTTATGCTGTGAATGATGTAAAAGAAAAGAAATTCAGAAGGATATTTAATGCATTTTGGAGACTATGCAAATATTTTTTGGAATAAAAAAATGGAAAATTTACCTATGAAAATACATACATATTATATTCTCTATACGCTTATTGTATAAAACTACACAAGGAGAAAAGTTTGTATACAATGTGTCAGTGGCGTAGCCAGGGGGGAGTCCAGACCTCCCGAAATATAAAAACACAATTATTGTCCTTCATAAAAGAAAACATAATATTGAAAAATCATGAATTTACAAAATGTTTCTTAAACGAATTAAGATTTTTCGATAACGAAAATTGTTAAAATTAGTTTAAAACCCATTACTTAGTGCCGGGTTTTTCTCCCCCCCCCCCCCCGGTTTTGGACCCCCCTGAAAGAAATTCCTGGCTACGCCACTGCAATGTGTCCTTTTCATTCTCAAAATCTTTCCTGTGTGCACATATTCTTGATGTTCACGTTGTAAACAGTAGCGGATCCAAGATGAGGATGTAGGGAGGGGTAGAGTTGGGGAGCGTGGGGGATAATCTTCCAGCAGTAGTGGGGGTCCGAACAAAATTACCATTATATTTAGAGTGAATTGGATGTCCTAGTGGGGGTATAGTCCCCCCTCAGCCCCTCTTTGCTCCGCCACTGATTGTATGTACATTGCAGAAATTGTATACATTATTTTCTCTCGGGAAGTCAATCTGAAAAGGCTAAATATCAAATAGGAGAGCAGGATGGAGAGGTGCGTCAAATCAAGAATCATTATTTTTTATTTTTATTTTAATAAAGAGATACACATACAGCAATACTGCCAATTTAAAGTGCACTTATAACAACAAATATTAAATAATTAAATAATAATGATTTGATTACAAATTTAAATAGAATAAAAAAGAAAAACAAACATTTATCCGGATATCTAGTCATTTATGCGATAAATATGCTAATGCCCGATGAGTAAAATTTTTAAGTGTCAGACCAAACGGATCAATATCACTGGGCAGAGTATTTATTAAAAGGGAAAGCCTATGGAAATGTGATCGCTTAATTACCGATAGCCTGGGTGTAGGAATGTGAAGTAAAGAAGTAGATCGGGTGTGGCGGGAAGACACTCTAATGTTGAGGAAGGAAACAATGTCAGGACTGACAGAATTAGAATTGTTGACTGATGATGATGATCTCCTTTATTTCTTTTATAGCCATTTCTGACTACTAGATGGGATGGGAAAAAAATCATTAATTTAAATTTGCCTTATCTCAATGTGCTTGGTGGGCGATTTGTAAAAAAATTCTTTGCTTTTTGAAAAGTAACAGCCAGAATATAATTCCATGGGGCATGTTGGTAAAAGCCATCAGAGTTACATAAAGAGAATTGATACAGGCTTCAATGTGTGGAATTCTAACATGTTGTAAATTGAAACTTACTAGCAAGTTTGTGCAAGCTATTTGACTCACAAGACTGTTTCAGTACATTTCGTACAAAGTTCTGAGGGAGGTAATAGGAAATGCAATGGGAGACACCTGACGATAATGCGAAATGTATTGAATAAAATAGTTTGTGAAGAATTGTGGGTAAGTTTTAATTTATAATCAGCAGTGGTGGAAATCAACATGTCTGATTCCGAGAAAAATTGTTTTGCTCGCACTGACATAAGTAAACATTAAATTATTATTCCAGTTTTACACTATATACCTCCATTATTTCCATTTCAATGGATAAGAGAGTTGCTACGTTGGTAATGGTTTCATGAAAAAGCTATGGAAGGGTTTTAGCTGGATTGTAGCACTTTACAGGGCGGAAACATGGACACTTACAGCGGAGGATGAGAAAAGAGTGGAGGGATTCAAAGTATGAGTATGGTGAGGCTGCTGGAGAGGAGGAGGACCAATGAAGTGCCAGACATGGTGGGTGAGGAGAGGGAGCTTCTAGATGAGATACGGAGGAGACGGTGGAAGGCTTGGATAATGTGAGTGCTGAGCGGGGAGGGGATGTTGAAAACAGTGTAATGGAGGGAAGAGTATTGGAGAGGGTGTACCAGGAAGAAAGGGAATAGGATTTTTAGATAGAATGAAAAGGAGTAGAACTTACTGTGGATTGAAGAGGGAGGTGCTTGAAGGGGGGAAGAATGGCAGAATATTTTGCAAATACTCCATGAAAAACAAACCTTCATTGGAAGAATACTATAAATTTAAAATATAATGCACTATTGTGAAACATGATGATGGAATTGAGGGCTATATTGCTATCACACTGTTAGGGTTTTAAAACTCATTTAAACGGCACAATATTTTAGCCAGCAGGTCTTGGGACAAGAATCCAAATGTTATCATGTTTCAATGACAAAATCTTCTCTTTCCCTGCTCTTTCTCCAAATCTACTCAAGAAACCCCCTGTGAAATGGTCTGTAGCTTATCTTCACAACAGTCTAATGAGCAACAAATCAAGGACATCACAGGGTTTTCTTTCTCTGACAGGATACTGGCATCATGTGTTGGTATTAAAGGGCACCATGGGCCTACCCAGCGAGGGACAGGGCATTTGCTTGAAAAAAATATTATTTTCAGGCAAATAATTTTAAAAACTAATGAAGAGCTGCTACAGTTTCCTTAAAATGTTGGTTTCAATCACGTTTTCCATGCTGAAATCTTACCTACGACTTGAACAACCATGGCTTGCCCCCCCTAGTTTTGATCCTAGGTATGCCCTTCCCAGTCGAAACGGAAGCGTTCGGGGAAGTGTCCAGGAAGTGTTGCGGGAGTGTTCAGGAAGCGTTTAACGGTATGTGGACGCTTCCCGGCAGCTTCCCGAACACTTTCTCAACACTACCTGACTGTCGACCCTTCGCTTGCCAAACGCTTCCTCGCCACTTCGTGGTTGAAACACTTCCCGGACGCTTCCTCAACACTTCCCGTCTCCCGAAAATTCGGCTTCGTGGATGCTTCCTCGCCACTCCCGGGTTGAAACGCTTCCCGAACACTTCCTCAACACTTCCCGTCTCTCGACACTTCGGCTTCGCTATTTTGGTCATAAGACTTCCTCAAAGGATTGCTAATTTGTAATTAATAAAGTATGATGGAAAGGGTAAATAACAGTTGAAGTTGCATTTGAGAGAATTCACAAACAACCCACGTGAAACGGAGCGTCGAGGAAGTATTGCGGAAATGGAAGTAGCAGCTGAGTGTTGTGGGAGCATTTTAAATGTTATCACGGTAGTACACTAGAAACAGCTACGGCTTTACACAGAGCAATTTATGGTAGTGAAGACGATGGACGTGCCGCCGTAGATTTCCTGAGTCCCACCGCCGCCAGCGAGGGTCGCAGCAGCTATAATGCCTAAGAATTACTAATTTACTACCGAAGAGCGGTAGACAGGTGGTTACCGAATTTGACTCGTACCCAGATCTCGGGGTCCAAGGTTCGATTCTTGGACGCGGACTTTTTTTTCATAAATTGTTTCTACCTTTCATTTTACAAAAAACTTCTCTTCATTATTATTTCCATGATTTACGATTAAAATTTTATTTTCTACATGGAAATCTTTTTTTGCAATGTGGCAGCGTCAGGTGTCGGATGGACACTTCCTGGACACTTCCTGAACACTTCCGAAACGCTTCCGGAATCGTTCCAGGTGGGCCTTAATCTGCTTCCCGGACACTTCCGCGACACTTCCTCAACGCTACCTCAACACTCGCCCGCCACTTCCCGAACACTCCGTCCGACGCTTCCGCAACACTTCCTCAACGCTTCCGTTTCGCCTGGGTTGTTTCATAAGGATGAGAATATGCCTATTAGATAAATTGAAACTTGTAAGTACATAAATACTTTTATTGGATATTTTTTGGCAGCAGACAAGATGAAATGAGCTCTATACCGAAGGATATCATGCTTCATTCATCAATAAAAGAAATCCAGGTCATGACATCATTGGTCCTCAGTCAAGTTAT
The DNA here is from genome assembly GCF_921293095.1 of Ischnura elegans. Lineage (NCBI taxonomy): Eukaryota > Metazoa > Arthropoda > Insecta > Odonata > Coenagrionidae > Ischnura > Ischnura elegans. The sequence goes on along the minus strand of NW_025791658.1, from coordinate 11,484,587 downwards.
GTTCGCCTGAGTTCGAGTGAGCAGTCTAATGTCTTGGCATACAATGTATCAATTCATGATCTTTCATTTTGTCTCCCATACACGACACATGACATATACCGAATGGTTAAGAAATTTAAAATATAAATATTCAATATCAATTTTCAGAATAAATTCTACGAGTACTAATACTTTAATTTTAACCCATATTTTACCAGCGTGTGTTTAAACACACGCCGAGTACGGGGAAATTAAAAAAATAATTTCTAGCCACTCTTGAGAGGCAACCATTTTCTAATTACTTTGACTCATTCTTTGAAACTTCTGAAGGCTCATTACATCTTGTATTACAGCCTTCTATCCCCAGGTTGGCCACCATTGAAAAAAAATATTACCCCTGCATGTGTAAATTGAAAGGCAAACTGTTTAACCTTCATCTTCTTGAGAACACCAGATTCGAACATAAAACTTTTCCTGCCTTTATACATTCGAATGTTGAGGAAACATGATGTTAGTAAAGTATTTCCCGTGAAGATAATTGAAACACTTCAATGAAAGCGTAAACTTTGAGTGTGTTTAAACACACGGTGGGATAAACCGCTACTCTTCCCTAAACCAATGATGGAATTGCCTTACATTGTTGAGCTGTCTGTAAACGTCTCAGATGAGTTATTCTTTGCTCAAAATATATTTCAAAATCATTTTAACTCGATGCCTGAGATAATTATGAGGTTGAAGAGCTAAAATATAATCCATGTACTTAGTTTGAGATTCTCGCTAAAATGTAACTCTTGCTCCTCATGGCTAGACACTACATATATAAAGGACCGACCCAAGGGTACCTGCCATTGCATTTTGCAAGCTTGGCAGCTGTAGAACAAGTGTTCGTAAGTTCTTCGTTTCGTAGTTGCCCAACAAATTTCCTAAGTTTAAATTATTTTAGCTCATCCATTTGTTGGCTGTGCATCACAGTGGATCCTGAGTACACCTTCGCAATGTCGACAAACAACAGAAAACGGTAAGAATTGCAAATATTTATTCACTTCCTCATTAAAATAGTTTTTAGGTGTCATTACGCCATCTCAAGCTGTGTTTAGAACTTTTAAAATCAAAATGTCCGATCTCTTTTAGGTCAGAACTCAACACAGAAGACATCTTCTTTGAACTCTACAACTTGGATGACAATGATGAACAAGGGCGAGAAATTGATGAAGCAAACACTGTAGATGTGGTTATTCTTCCAGCAAGAGATGGTGACTGCTCTGATGAAGATGATGCGCCTGAAGAATGTGAGACTCCAGAGTGCATAAAGGATTTAGGCAAAGGTGTCCTAGCCCAATTAGGTGAGGTACGTCTTGACACTAATCACGGTAAAATTGATATACCACTTTTTTCTGATGACTGTTCCTCAATAAGCTCAAACAATAATGAGGTTGGATCTGATTTTGATATGTCTAATGAAAAGAATGGGCAAAGTTGTCATAGCAAGAGAAGGAAAGTAGCTAAGAGTTCAATCAATGTTTGCTCGGCCACCAGCGCTCATAAAGAATTTAGCCATTTAGAGGCAGGTAGTTACCGCAAGAAAGATAGATCATGGAAAAAATTAACTCTGAAAACAAATAACATGCCACCTTCAGAGCCTGTTCGAATGCAGCCAAAACCAGAGTTATTAGATAAAAGTCCTTTGGAAATGTTCAAGAGGGTTTGGGACGAAAATTTTGTGAATATGATATGTATAGAAACAAACAAGTATGCTGTTCAGAAAGGTTTAGCAAATGCCGAATTTTCTGTGGACGATTTGTACAAATACCTTGGCGTGTTATTACTTTCTTGCTACTGTTGTGTTCCATTCAGACGTATGTATTGGGAAACCAAACGAGATACTTTCCATTCTCTAGTTGCTGGATCAATGAGCCGCAATAAATTTGATTTGATTCACAAATGCCTTCATTTTAATGATAACACCCAGATAGATAGCACTGATAGGATTTACAAAGTTAGACCTGTAGTAGATCACATGAATAAAAAATTTACCGAGATCATAGAATGCTTCGGTAGTGAGTTTTCTCTGGATGAGGGTATGGAGCATACTTTGGGCGTCATTCTATGAAGCAATTTATTAGAGGAAAGCCCATCCGTTTTGGTTACAAAATATGGTGTGTTACTACTTCAAAAGGGTACCTTCTTAAATTTAGTGTTTACACAGGAAAAACAGACAGACCCAAAGGCATCTCTCTCGGTACCCCAGTGACAGAATCTATGTGTGTAGACTTCCTTCCTCCTGGTTCAAAGCTATTTGTAGACAACTTTTTTACCTCACTTTCATTGCTAGAAAAACTGAAAGAAAGTAATATAAACTGCATTGGAACAATAAGAAAAGACCGCATTGAAGGAGCCCCTGTAAAATTCAAAAACTGTATTCGGCCTTAGTTCCTGCACCCGTTGGAATTCAAAGTATAAAAAACATATGAAATTATGCCAGCCACAAATTGTGAAAATGTATAACCATGGCATGGGAGGTGTAGATTTATTTGATCAACAGTGCGCAGTGTATCGTGTGAAAATAAGGTCAAACAAGTGGTACTGGCCTTTATTTAGATTTTGTCTGAACAGCAGCATTGTTAATTTGTGGCATATTTTCCGAATAAACAATCGGAAAAGCAATCAAATTGATTTTTTGAGAGAGGTTGTTATCGGGCTATTGTCAAGTGATACTCAGCCTAAATTAGTAGCACCAAGAACAATGAGACAAGCTATAACAGATGGAAGGTTTGATGGTTATAATCACTGGATAAGTAAAATTAAGACCCATCGGCGGTGTGATCACTGCGGTAAAAGCTCAAAGTTCATTTGTGAAAAGTGCAATGTGGGCGTGCACCCTGATTGTTGCTTCAAGGAGTACCATGTAAAATATCAGTCCAATTAGTGATATGCCACAAAAAATTTTCGAAATATAAATGGAAAATTTTGTAATCTACACTATTGTAAAATATAGAAATGCATTCTAATGTGCAATGTGTAAGTTTTTATTGAGCATGAACATGTGTGACTTCAAATGATGATGCTTAAAAAGAAATGGGCTCATATATTAAGTGTGAAACACAATGTCTTATTAGTTGTTTGTGAAATAAAATTGTGTAGAGAACTCACATATTTTTTATTTTGCATTCCACCCTCACATTGATTGCCGGCAAGTCTGATCTGGGCTTTATCCCACCGTGTGTTTAAAGACACGGGCTCTCCCAGCAAAAGTACGATGTTCTGATTTTTTTAACTATTTTTCCCATAGCAAGTAGTACAAATAGAGCAGCATACCAAAAAATCGGATACCAAATAGGTAAAAATGTGTTCCGGGATAATATGGGAAGGACTTTGTCCCTTATGTCTATTGAGTAATTAAATTTACCGCTGATATTAAAGCACCTTCATAAGACTTCAGCTGCACATAACAGGCATGTTTTAGGGGACATGATGTCCTCTATACCCTCTTTGAGACATTCCCCTAACTAAGTCTACTAACAGGGAGAGGAGATTACTTTGGTGTACAATAATCTTTTTTCTGTCCCAGACATGTTGTTAGGTGATTGTAGAGGTGTTCTTCATGCTGATTCTGAATCTGGGCTCAGATTTTTTCTATCACGTTTAGTTTCCTTAGGAAAGCTGGATTGAATTCGGGTTCGAGGAAGACTCAGCAAATAAATGATGAATTTAAAAAAATGGGTGCTTGCATAGGATTTTCTCACATATTTAGTACCTGGTTAGTCCTTATTCAGTGCCCAGAGTAATGTGCTAAGACGTTGCTGAACTTTCCTTGGCTCCATTTTTCCATGTGTAAAATATCCCGTTTGAAATGCTCACCATGTTCATTACTAATAGTGCTAAGGTTTGGTGGAAAAAAGTCCAGGTGTAGGTTTGAGGAAGGGAATTTTTAAAGTCAAATTGCTGCCCATTTTTTGATGCAATTTAATTAAGTTAGCTACCAGATAGTAATTAATTTTCAGCCATGATATTTCCTAGAAAAATTTCAACCACCTTTATGAATGCATTCAGTGCACTTTTTTCTGTTGAATTAAATTGCTGTTGAAATTCCAAATCCTTCAGCACTTCCCTAATCATTGGCACAATTCAAAATCCTTCTTTGATCTTAGCCTAACTGATTTTAGAGAATTTTTGTTTCATAACCAGCGCCATTTTTGTTCATGGTTTTCACAAAATTTCAAAAAGTCATAATTTAATGTCGAGAGGTTGTAGAAGAATGTTTTTCAGATTGACCAATGGCTGAAAAAGGACATTTTTGCATCCAGAAAAAAATGCCAGAATAAGTTCTGGCCAATTTTCCCAATCGCAGTGGACGCAACAATATTTTGTAAAGCCAAGCTGTAAGCCTATTGAAATTACAATTACTTTTACATCTCCATAAATTGTCCACTTATATATTATTTGTGGTGAATTTTTTCTTAAAGTAACTGCATATTCTCATAAGAATCTTTCATGTCATTTCCATGAGCTGTCAATATCGAGGGGAGCTCATTGTCACTATGTCAGAGAACAGCATTTACAGTGACCTAGGAGGAATCAATGAACAAGTGCCAATTATTTATGTTGAATTAAAAATTAAGAGTATACATAGCCGTGAGAAATTTAACAACAATTTAATTTGGGCAAAAAGTAAAATTGTTTTCCTGAGAACAAATTATTTAACCTCGTCATGGCGAGACCGATACCATAGAGTAAGTATATACTTACTCTTTGCCGACAAATAGAAATTTTCATATTTGGAGCCGTATCCCCCTCCTGAAATTTACATAGGGTTCTCTGCAAATTGGTCTGGTTATATTGAGGTTTTGACTTGGTAACCACACCCTCTTGATTAGCATTTACTAATACATTGTTTACTGGAATGATGTATTGTATATTTAATAATATTTCTTTACATGCTCTTTAATAGCAATAATACATGAAATTTGCATTTTAATTATTTTCTAGCGGAATAGCATGAGTGGAACTCTTCGGTGCTGGTATCTTGTCGTAATGTGGCATTGTTGTCCATCGTTTTATAAAAACAACATCCCCCAACCCAACCCAACGCTCCTCATCAAAATCAGGTATTGTTGTCAATCGTCCTTTGTTGTCTTTGATGGCACCTGCAGCGAAAAATTTACCCATTGGGCATTTTGATAAGTACTGTATTACTCATTTTTTATTTGTAGTGGTAGAACTTTCGCCCACCTCTATGTTTGTTTAGAACATGAAATGCCTAAGTTATATGTATATCCTAATTATGGTAATCATCCAACGAAAATTGGCATTTTGATAATAATGTGCCTTAACCTAGTCCCGGTGGTGGCATGCTACTAGTGCACTAAGGATTTAGTGCGTGGCACGAAAATGTTGGTGGGGCTATGTACTATGCATATGCTATGCTTGTATGAATGGAAATGAATCAATTAGGGCTTCTATCCCGATTCCATATAAAAACCTACATATGATTTTATGGTTAAGTATAGTATACGCATTGTTTACCAGCTATTACTTTTCCCTGCTGGCCATGCCCCCCCCTGTGCTGTGGGGCCTGAAAGGGGGGGTCACATTTATAGATATAGCACAACTAAAGAAGCAAGGTAAAATATTCAAAAACCTTTTGAAAAGTCTGGACTGAATAATGAATTTATGTTGATGAGACAATTGATGAGAGTGCATTATGAAGATTTCAGTTCGATATTTGAATGCAATAATGGAATCCTTTCCCTTGTAAATCATCTTGCAGTTATCCGTGGGCTATTCTTGGTGATGAAGCTGGGAGAATTTTGTAAATTGGTCTATGAGAGTCTTTCAATACTTTGGTGCAAGGTTTTGTATCCTCTAATGAGAAAACTTCCTTGCAAAATTGTTTGCCATTACTGCAACAAAGGAGAACATAAATGACTACAATACACAAAGTGTAAAAACTGAAAAACGAAAATTCCTCAAGTTTTAAAGATACATAAAAAAATTCCAAGAAATTTTATGTCAATAATGGCTTTGTACTTCTGTCTGTCGCGGTATATAGTAGAATTAAAATGCCAAAAGATCAGTGGTTCTTTGATAGCGGTCGAAGGCAGTATCTGACATCTCCTGATGATTGGATTGATGATCTCAAAATTTCTGTTAATGTTGATATCCTAACGGCTAAAGGTTCTCTAATGACTTGCCAAGGTGTTGGAAATGTTCCATTTTATTTTAATGATCACCAAGTTAACATTACAGGTCAGCTTACAGGCAGTGCTGCTGGCGGCATTTATTAGTTAGATCAAAATGGAAAAACCTTTCCATTGTGAATAAGGTGGCAGATATTTGTGTTGGTATTCTTGGTAATAAAGTTGTAAAAATTTTGTTAAGTAGTTTATGCCACTGTCATATGTACTTATAATAGACAGGGACTGTCTATGGTAATGGAAAGGTTAATGTTGCTATGACAAGTGGATCTTTAATATGTCCATCTAATGGTATTATTTCTGATATTTCTTAACAAATTCCTCTTGTTGCAGACGATATCTGCATTATGTTTTGCCCTTTGTGATGAATGTCTCCATGTATCTAAGGAAATTTGGCATAAAAGGCCAAGGCTCCTTAATTACAGGTATTTGTCTAAGCTGAAGGATTTAGTTTATAGCATAATAGACAGCACACAGTCTATTCCATGCATACATGGTAAGCATCGCGAACAGATGGTTGAGTATCTGGCTTCTGGAATGCATTAATTTTGATGTCTGCTATCCAGCAAAGGGAGTTTTGATGTGGGGTGGTGCCAGATATTTTGTTACATTGACAGATGATTTTTTCAGAAAATATTTTATAATGAAGTATACCACATATGTATCATGGCAACCAAAAGTGAAGTATTTTCCAAGTTTAAGGAATTTAAGTCATGAGTAGAAAAACAAACAAGTCATATGGTTAAATATCTGATATCTGATTGTGGTGGTGATTATATCAGTGGTGCCGACTCCACGGGGCCTGAAAAATTTGTTATGGGTGTTAGGAAGAAATGTGTCAGGCTAGTCGATTTTCCCCGGAGTGTCCAGATATTGAGATTGGAGTTATCAGGATTCTATAATGTTGATCATATGACTCTTCTCAAATGCTTAATCACTATTTATACAATTTCCTGGGTTAATTCCCCGGTTTGGGCCCCCCTCTATATTTTCTGTAAGTCAGCACCCCTGGATTATATAGATGGGAAAATGTTAGAATTTCTTATAATTCATGGTATATCTCATGAAACAACATGTCCAGATACACCTCAAGGATGGTTCATCTGAAAGGGCAGGCGGAACTATTTCTGACTGCTGTAGAACTCAGTAGTGTGATTCAAATTTAGGCAGGCGCTATTGGGAAGAGGCTGTCTTAACAGCAATCTCTCTAAAGAAAAGATGCCCAACTGGATCTCTCAACCATCAAATGCCTGAAGAAGTATGGTCAGGGAAGACAGTCAATACTATATCTCACCTCAGGGTGCTTGGTTGCTAGAAAGCTAGATCCCACATCAAAAGAAGTAATTATGTATGTTGGGATATGGTCCCGGGAAGAAGGGATACAGATTGGGTGACATGCATGGTTCTAAAAAGATTTACATGTCCAGGGAAGTCAAATAAATTGAAATCGAAATGGTAAGTCATGTTCTCATTGCAATTTAAGATAAAGATATGGATAGGAGTGATATTGAAGCTGACAATAATGTTGTCATTTTTTCAGATTGAAATGTTCAAAATGTGCTTACTATGAATGATGTTGCTACTTAGTGAGATTACAATATTCAAAATGCACCGATTGTCAATGATATTCTTAATGCTGTGGTCTGTTGTAGACCATCGTGGATGCGTCTGCATGCTGACAAGTCCTCCCAGGCTTTGACAGATAGTACAGGGAGTAGAGAGTCACAGATAGGGGCTTCCCTGCATGGACAGTTTGCTGGAGGGCATGGAGCAGTGAGAATATGGTGACGTTATCACCTCTAAAAAGATATGTGGTCAGGGGAAGAAAGCTCTCAATGAGAGCTTAAAGCAATCTTAAAAATCTATGTGAATAAATAATAATGTAAATAAAGTAAAGGGCACTTTATGTGCATAAACCCCTGCCAAAGTCATTGTAAATATAAGAGTCCTGGCAGTGGGCAACCTGGGTTTGAGTCACAGTAAGGCTGCATTTCTACCCTTTCATTTCTGGCTTTTTCCATCTACCACAGCACCCTTTTTCTACTATGTGTTGATTTCTTTCTTTCCCTATGAAGTTTTCGCTTACGCCGTCGTGTGAATGACTGTAAGAATAACAATAAATATTTATTTCTTTATGAACACACCACTGAAAACACTACTATTTGGCCTTCACATCAGGATTTTCACAACAACTAAACATACACCAACATCCACTTGAGTCATCCCCCTGCTCCACTGCAGTCTAAGGGTGTGACCCACGAGACAGGCCCAAGTCCAGTCAGTGCATGTTGAGTCGTCTCTTAAGTTCTGACTTTGCAATAAAGTGTTAAAAGAGTAACGAGACGTCCCGTTGTTGACAGATACAACAGGGAGAGTGCCTTTTTAGTGAATATCCACCGATACATTGGAAGAGACTGATAGAAAGAAGATTTTTGTCAGTGAAAAAAGGGTTACTTTGCACTGGCCGCATAAAAGCAAACAGACTTTCCTCATTTCTACGACTCCATCTTCAATTATATGTAGTATGCATAACTGTTTCAGCAGGTGAAAGCAAATTAAAATTCAGCATTCAGCAAAAGGTAAGTCACTTGCGAAGCTGGACATGAAAATATTGCCGACTTATTGGTGTTTAGGTAAGTCAAATTAGGTAAGTCAGGATTCAGAGTGCTAAACTCTATTGGACCTCAATCAATAACAGCATTACAATTTCCATGAATGACACTATTGCTGGAATTTTCCAATTTCAAAAATTTTATTGAAATGTGCAAATTCATTTCATACCACTCAATTTCAAGTCCACGGATAGTTTGAAATGTACTTGAAAAAAAAAACACTAAGGTGCATTTAAGGTTGCGTACCTGTAGCGTAGGTAACCTTAATCACCTGTTGGAAGTCTATGTCAGAGTACTGGAGGAACTTCAAATTTGCAGATGTCTTTGCATAATGGTCATTATCCTATGATTGTAAAAAATTATGTCCATGAACTGCCATAAAAAAGCAAAACTGTCAAATTAAAATTAAACTGGAATGTTATTATACAAAAAAATAATATTCCTAAAATTTAATGTCCACGCACTATGATTTGTCACATCAGTCTGACAGATTTTCGAAGAGGTGTTTATTGAATTAACAACCTGAACTAAATAATTTAATATAAAATCTATCATTTAACCAGTGACAACAATATAAGCAGTCCAAAATAGTCTTTTTGGGTTGCTTTATTTTCATAATATTTACTAAAAAATTTAAAAGAAATTGGTCCTACCCAAAAAAGCAATGTCCGTGACACATGGGAAAAAGGGAGAATTATTCATAGGAGATGGTGGCAGCAATAAACATCCTGCAGTGTTTTGTGAAGGAATGCAACTGTCAGCTATATTGGATTGTTTGAGTTTTATACTTGGTATAGACAATGTTTTAATGCTGCAAGAAAAATTTTAGTTCAAGTTTTTGAAAGTGTAATTGTCCACGAATAAAAGTTACATCAAACATTTTAAAGGCAATAAGAGGTAAATACCATTTTCAATAATAATGAAAAAAAAGCAAATTAAATTGACAGTCGTCATCAGGCTTCGAACCAGTACCCTCCATGTTGAATATAATTGAAGGATGTCTTCATGTTGCTGATTGATAAAAGATGGAAATAAAACAAAAATCTAAAAGGTGAGGACAGCATAAGTAAACCCTGATTGCGTCCAATTGGAGGTTGGCAGGGTTATTCAAGACGACTTGCCTCTCATAAGAGGAGATGCCAATTTGCTATCATAAATCCCTCCGTACTCCATGAGACACTGATATGGGCAATGCTGCCCTCAAACAATTACCCTGGTAAAAAATTATTACATGGACCGACCCATGCCATCACCATGGTGATTGACGGTGTTATAATTGAAAAAAAAAAGATTCAAAATTATATATATTTTTAAACAACTAAATTGGCAATAATAATAGGTTCAAGCTTACTAAATGTGGTGTATTTTTATTTCGAGAGTCCATTGTCTATTGAGTGATGTGGTATCCCCTGGTGGGAGTGAGGAGGAAGCTTTGCGTGGCCACATGGGCCGGATGTATGTGATCGTGTGTGGTAGAATAAATAGTGAAAATCCCGAGACATCTGCGCGTGTTTATTTTAATGTACCTACCGCGGGTGAAAACATAACAAGTGGCGTCGAGCGATGAGTCAGTATGCATCCAGTGCGTGTGTTGCGGAGTAATTGGTATGGTATTTGGAGGAGGCGACCGACAGCTGAGGTCATTTGCGCCATGAGGGAAGGGGTATGGAAGGAAGGGTGGAGAGAAACCTGGCGTCGGCATTAGCCTGCTCTTAACGAAAGGCGCCAAGGGGACCATGGCTAAACTTCCCATCCGACGGACGGAGTGTTGCGCTTAAAATGTCCTCCACACAACACTCAGGCAGGGATCGGGCAGTCTCTGAAAATTCTCTGCCGCTGCCGGGATTTGACCCGGGCCCACCGGGTGGGAAGCCAACACTCTAGCAATCACACCAACCCAATCCCCCTCCGTAGTAATTACTGTGTATCATATGCAATGGCGAACCCTCTGGTAAAGACTGCCCGACTGCCCTAATTGGGCGCATGGACCCTTTCAACCCGGACGAGGAAGATTTTGTATCATACGCCGAATGTTTTGAGCAGTATATTCTACTGAAAGGGATAACGCAAGAGGAAGTGAAGGTTCCGATGTTTATAACATTTTGTGGGGCATCAACATATACGCTGTTGAAAAACATGTTGTTCCCAAAAAAAGCCAATGGAACAGGCATTTGCGGAATTCGTGTCTGTTCTTACGACTCAATATGTTCCAAAACAACTGACTATTGCGAAACGGAACAATTTTCATACAACAGACTGATGAAAACGTGAAAGAGTTCATCATTCTATCAAGAAACTCGCAGATTGTTGTGATTTCGGAGATTTTTTGAACGATGCTTTGAGAGATAGGCTTGTTTGTGGTGTAGAATCAGCGCTGATTAGATAGAGATTACTTCTGGAGAGTAAATTAACGTTTGAGCAGGCGTGCATCATCGCCACCGATTTGGAGCTGGCGCAGAGGAATTCAATTTTTGACGGTGTTAGCAAGTTCTCGAATCTGAAAGTTGGGGTAGTTTATAGGAGATCCCCAAACGCTAATCAGAACTCCCACCGCCAACCAGATGCTGTTTCGAGCCGCAGGAGAGAGGACATTCCAGCAAAACCGGGACCACGTCAAGAGAACGGGTGACGGACAAATTGGTATCAGAGGAATGCTGTGTGTCAACGGTGCGGAAGATTCCACAAAGAGGATTCCCGCCCCTCCCGGGATCGGGAGTGCTTTAGGTGCCATGGAAGGGGACACGCTTCCAGAATGTGTCGAAGCAGGGGAGTTCGTGAGGTGTACTCAGACGATTGGGAGATCGGTCTGTCAAATGACATTTCCCACTCGCAAAACACCCATCCCGCCAAACCAAGGTCAGAGTCGCAATGCATTTACTTCCCTGCTGTTAAATCGGTATCTGGTACTGCACCACTGTTTGTAAATATGTATGTGAATGGAGTATTATTAGCTTTTGAGGTAGATAGTGGTGCTAGAGTGTCTTTAGTATCTGAAGAGACATATCACCGGTATCTCAACGGTGCTAAACTCCACAAGTGTATCCTATCCTTGAAGTCAGTCACAGGTGACCAAATTAATGTCAAAGGAAAAATTGAAGTTAGGGTATCTTGGGTCAGTGGGAATGCTAGTAAGAGCCACACATTAGAATTAGTTGTTGTGTCTTCCACTGCGCGAGTAAGGCGTCTCATGGGTCGCCCCTGGCTTGATATTTGGCCAGAATGTAGGAAAGAGGCTGCTTTCTTGCTGCGTTTCAAATTAGGGGTACCTTGATGTGGATGATAACAATATTTTCAAGTTTGAGTCAAATACAATGTTGGAAGGCAATTGTTGTAAATAGCTGTTGAAGGACAGCAAATTGCTATCCAGTTATGCATGCAAATATCAAAATGTTTTCAGCGGAAAAAATTCAAACATGATCAAGCAGTTAAGGCAAATCTTGTGATTAGGGAGAATGCTATCCCAATTTTTCATAGGCCATACTCAGTACCTTTTGCCTTAAAAGGGGAAGTTTGTAAAGGCCTGGTTACACGGTGCATTAACCCGTGCGGGTTAATGTCTAAATGTATGAACGCGAGAATGAACGGAAAAATTCACCGTGTAACCACCCCAAAATGTACAAATGCATGAACGCGTGAACGGAAAATAGAACCTGTTCTAATTTCGTTCATGCATTCGCACAAGTTGATAACAGAGCCACCTAGTGGGAAACGACACATTTAGTTGTCATCTGCAGGGCTATTCCACGGCCGTCTGGGCTATTCAGTAACTCTTTACGCGTATTTATTCATTTGTACTGTATCGTAAGTGCTTGAATCCTACCAGAAACTCACCATTTGCATCTACACTAATATTCGCATAGATTATCCCTGTATGTATGCCGGACATACCAAGTTTATGCCTATGGTATCTTATTGGTTGTATTATGCCGGAACAAAACAATCGATGAGGTTGTCACAGAGTTTTCAATACGACATATGTGAAATACAACGGCTATCATACGACTTATAGAACACTTATAAACATAATTAATATCATACGAATTAACGACAATTCTACCTTTTATACGTCCGAGGTGGGAATGCGCTGGCCCACCACAAAAATACGACTCACATTACGCAAGTTCATAAATCGACAAGACCTCTAAACCAACATCTTTTCCATCAACAGCAAATATCTTCTTAACTTTATAACCGTCCCGGACAAAAGTAGAACAAAGTATTAAAAATATCTACTCTCATACATCATCTACACTCAGTGAAACAGATAACAGAAAAATGTCTAGTAAACACGGCTTAAAAACAAGATGCGTCTACAAATTTTCAGCCTAAGTATTAACTTTGATAACGGTTTGAAATAAATAGAGTACTATTGAGATATAGCATTAAGCGAGCGTTAACGATAAATATTAAATATAAATAAATATTACTGACACGAAATAACTTCGGCAACTACAATGAAAACCACTGTTTACACGGCAGCGCAAATATATTACCAGTATGTGAAATTTCCTGGTCCTACAGGAAACAACGAAAAGGGAATTTTTTTCTGGTAGGTATCGTCTGCTTCCTACCTAATGATACTGTTTTCACATTTAAATTTTGCGCACTGTGAAGGGAATAAACAAAAACTAAACGCCTCGCGTTACGAGAAAATGTGTGAAAACTTGTGCGGACGCATGTACCGTGTAACCGCTCATTCATGCTCCTCGTTCACGCAAACGTCCATGAATTCAGACATGCAAACAGACACGCATTCATACATTAACCCGTACGGGTTAATGCACCGTGTAACCAGGCCTTAAGCGATTGGAAGAAATGGTAACCGGTGGGGTTCTAAGACCTGTGAGACACTCAGAATGGGCAAGCCCAATAGTGTGTGTTCCAAAAGCAGACAGAGGTGTTAGGATTTGCGTTGACTTTAAGGTGACCTTAAATAGGGTTTTGGTCACAGATTTCTATCCCTGGCCCAAATTAGATTATGTGTTTGGATCATTGGCCGGGGGGACTGTATTTTGTACGCTAGACCTCCAAAATGCATATTTGCAGTTAGGCGTTGGACTAGAATCTCTGAAGTACCTTACCATCAACACTGATGATGTACTTTATCAATTTACCCGCCTACCCTTTGGCATCTCTAGTGCTCCAGGTATTTTTCATTCTGTAATGCAGGAAATTGTCAAGGGTTTGCCCATGGTTACATGCTATTTGGATGACTTATTAGTTTTAGGGAAAGATTTCAGAGATTGCCAAGAGAGGGTGGAAATGGTGCTGAACAGGCTAAATGAATATAATGCGAGGGTTAATATGAATAAATGTAAATGGTTTTGTGAGTCTGTGGATTATTTAGGTCATACAATAAGTGCAAAAGGTGTTTGTCCAATATCACACAAAATGAAGGCCATACTGGAGGCTAAGGTTCCCCAAGAAGTATCACAAGTGAGATCCTTTGTGGGAATGTTAAATATTTATCATCGCTTCCTGCCTAACCTTTCAAGCCTACTAAAACTAAAATCATCTGGTAAAAGAGATACAACTAGGGGATGGACTTTTGAATGTATCCAAGCCTTTGGTAAATGTGAAGAACTCTTATTGGGCCATCCATTGGTGGTGCATTACGATCCTAAGTATTCCATAGTGTTCGGTATCAACTGATGCATCACCATATGGTTGGCGTTGGAGCCGTGCTGAGTCACCTGATTGATGGTGTTGAGAAACCAGTGATTTTTGCATCCAGTATATTATCCAGTGCTCAACAAAATTACTCCCAGTTAGAAAGAGAGGCATTGGCATTGATTTTTGCTGTGAAGCGTTTCCATAAATATTTGTATGGGCAACACTTCACCCTAGTGAGTGACCACCAACCCCTGCGGCACATTTTTGCACCAGACAAAGGGGTGCCTACAGTTACTGCGGCTAGGTTGCAGAGATGGTCCATTGTACTATCAGCATAAATGTATTAAATTGAATACCGTAAGTTAACTCTGCTATGCCCTGCAGATGCATTATCTCGATTGCCAGTACCTGAGGAGAATGTAGTGGAAAATGTGTTTAGTGTATTGCCTGCAAATTTTCCCTTGACTTATGTGGAGGTGGCCAAGAAACTAGAAAGGATGTGGTATTGTCTAAGGTATTGGATTCTACAAAGCGCGGATGGCCAAATTTGGTCAGAGAGCCAGCAATTGTCCCATTATTCAGACATAGGTATGGTATCTCCATAGAAAATGGATGTTTGTTAATGGGGTCAAAGTTGATCATACCCCTCAAATTGCAGAACGACATGCTGAATTTATTGCATGGGTCACACCCAGGAATTGTGAGAATGAAGTCTCTTGCTCGTTCATTATGCTGGTGGCCAAATGTTAACAGGGATATTGAGGAGACGGTGAAAAATTCTGAAGCATGCCAAATTGTAAATTTTCAACCAGACTGTTCGCAAAAGGCATCATGGCCCTGGGTTGATATTTGGGGCAGATTACATGTTGATTTTTTTGTTATACAAAAGAAATATTTCCTGGTTATTGTTGATAGTGAGAGCAAGTGGACTGAAGTGTACCCTATGGCAAATGGAACTGATGCTAAGAAAGTATGTGAAAACTTGAGTACATTATTTAGCACTTTTATATATGTGGAGTTTAAGTTAGGCATATATAATATATTTTCAAAAATAAGATATGTTTTGTATCTGACACCCAGAGACAAGAATTAGATTTTAAATTCAACATTGGGGCGTGATAACCGTAATTCTTATCTGATTTTGATGGGTCAAGTTTCAGAACGTTTAGAAACTTAATAAAAAATACATGTATGGAGTTTCAGTACGGCCAAATTAATAGTTTCAAAAATATGATATGTTTGGCACCTGACACCTAAGCCAAGTATTAGATTTTAAATTCAACATTTAGGCGAAGCAAACGTAATTCTTATCGGATTTTGATAGGTCAAGTTTTGAAATGTGCAGCAAAATTAATAACAATTTTTATGTGGAGTTTCATTTCGGTACATTAAATAGTTTCAAAAATATATTTTTTTACCAGGCAACCAAGGCCAAGAATTAGAATTGCGATTCAACATTTGGGTGTAGTAACTGTATTTCTTATATGATACTGATGACTCAAGTTTTAAAACGTTCAAATATTTAATAAAAAATTACATATATAGTTTAAGCTCGGGAAAATTTATATTTAAAAAAGTATGATATACTTTGTTTAGGACACCCAGAGCCAAGAATTCGATTTCCAATTAAACATTTGGTCATGGTAACCGTAATTCTTATCGGATTTCGATACGTCAAGTTTTAAAACGTTTAAAAAATTAATGAAAATATATAATAAAATATATATTCATATTCATACGCGTAGTAAATTAGAGTTAATGACAAAGATAATAATATCCAAAACACCTATTTATTTATTTCACTCCGCGTAGTGAAATCGAATTCAAAACAAAGATTTTCATATCAAAATCGCGGAGTAAAATAATTAAAAAAGTGATATGCATATGACAATTCTTTACCCGTCATAGGGTCGATTTTACTGCGCAGAGTGAAAATATTAAATATGTGATATGGATATGAAAATCCTCGTTATAAAGTCTATTTTATTACGCGCCGTGAAAAAATTAAATATTTGAATTGGGCATTAAAATCCTAGTTTTAGAGTCAGTTTTACTACATTTATAGAGTCGATTTTATTACCGGGGATGAATTAATTAAAAATTTGATTTGGATATGAAAATCCTTGTTATAATATAGATTTTACTACAGTAGTTAAAAAATTTAAAAAGTGATTTGGATATGAAAATCGTTGTTAAAAAGTAGAATTTACTACGAGGAGTAAAAAAATTAAAATAAGATTTGGATATGAAAGTATTTGTTATGAAGTCGATTTTACTACGCGGGGTGAAAAAAGAAAAAATGTGATTTGAACATGAATTCTATGTATATATGAATATGTTTATGGATATGTTAATTCTTGTCAAAAATTCGATTTTACTACGAGGAGTGAAATAAGTAAAAATGTGATATGGTAATGAAAATCCTCATTATAAAGTCGATTATACTACCAGGAGTGAAATAAGCAAGAATGTGATTTGGATATGACAATACTTGTTATAAAGTCGATTTTACTACACAGATAGAAAGTATAAGAAAAATGTTATGGATATGAAAATCCTTGTTATAAAGTCAATTTTATTACGCGAGGTGAAAAAATTCAAAATTTGAATAGGGTATTAATATCCTGGCCGTACTCTGTTTTACTACTATTATAGAGTCGATTTTACTACCAGGAGTGAAATAAGTAAGAATGTGATTTGGATATGACAATACTTGTTATAAAGTCGATTTTACTACACAGATGGAAAATATAAGAAATGTGTTATGGATATGAAAATCCTTGTTATAAAGTCTATTTTATTACGCGAGGTGAAAATATTAAAATTTTGAACAGGGTATTAATATCCTAGTTGTACTTTGTTTTACTACTATTATAAAGTCGATTTTACCAAAAGGAGTGAAATAAGCCAAATGTTATGGATATGTTAATTCTTGTTATAAATTCGGTTTTACTACGAGGAGTGAAATAAGTAAAAATGTGATTTTGAAAAGAATATCATTGTTATAAAGTCGATTTTACTACACGCAGTGAAAAAAGTTAAAATGTGATTTGGATATGTAAATCCTTGCTATAAAGTCGATTTTACTACGCGGAGTGAAAAAATTAAAAAGTTTGTACGGTTATGAAAATACTTCTAATAAAGTCGGTTTTAGTACGCAAGGTGTAGAAATAAAAATGTGATTTGGATATGAAAATCAATATAATAGAGAAGATTTCACTATGCGGAATAAAAAATTAAAAATTTGATTTAGATATGAACATTTTTGTTATGAGGTCAATTTTACTACGCGGATTGAAAAATTAAAAATGTGATTTGGATATGAAAATCCTTGTTATAAATTAGATTTTACTAAGCGCGTTGAAAACAGTGAAACCATGATTTGGATATGAAAACCCTTGTTATTAAATCCATTTTAATAGGCGAAGTGAAAAAATTATACATGTGATTTGGATATGAAAATCCATATTATAAATACGTTTCTTTTCGCGGAGTGATAAAATTAAAGATTTCATATGGATAAGAAAATAGTTGTTATTATGTCGATTACACCACGTGGAGTGAAAATAATTGTGATTGGAATATGAAAATCCTTGTTGAAAAGTCTATTTTATTAGCGGGATGATAATATTAAAAATTTAATAGGGTATTAAAATCCTAGTTGTAAAGTCAGTTTTACTGCTTTTCTAAAGTCGAATTTACTACCAGGAGTGACATAAGTAAAAATGTGATTTTGATATGAAAATCATTGTTTTAAGGCAATGTTACTACGTGGAGTGAAAATATTAAAAATATGATTTGGATATGAAAATCCTAGCTATAGAACCAGTTTTATCACGCAGGGTAAAAAAGTATAATTGTGATTTGGATATTAAAATCATTGTTATAAACTCGATTTTACTACGCGGGTTGAAAAAAGGAAAAATGTGATTTGGTAATGGAAATCCTTGTAATAAAGTTAATTTTACTACGCAGAGTGAAAAAATTAAATTCTGATTTGGATATAAAAATTCTAGTAATAAAGTCGATTTTACTACCAGGAGTGAAATAAGTAAAATGTGATTTTGATATGAAAATAATTGTTATAAAGACGATTTTACTACTAGGAGTGAAAAAAAAGTAATTTGAGTATGAAAATCCTTGTTATAAGGTTTATTTAAGGTACGTGGAGTGAAGAAAGTTAAAATGTGATTTATATATAAAAATCCTAGTTATAGTCAATTTAACCACGCGGGGTGAAAAAGTAAGAGTAATTAGGATATGAAAATCCTTGTTATAAAATCGGTTAACAACGTGACGGAAATTAAGTAAAAAATGTGATTTAGATACGAAAATCGTTGTGATAAGGTTGATTTTACTACACGGGGAGGATTTCGTGAAGACGGTTTTAATTCCGCTTCCGAAAAAGAAGAAAGCTTTGGAATGCGGAGATTATGGGACTATCAGCCTAATATCGCATGCGGCGAAAGTGGTGCTGAGGATATTGAACAGACGAATGGAGGCGAGGGCAAACGAGTATTTGGGCGAAGATCAGTTTGGTTTCAGAAAAGGGAAGTCAACTCGTGATGCAATTGCAATAATGAGGTCCCTCGTGGAGAGGAACCTAGAATATGAGCAGGACGTATATGCGTGTTTCGTGAATTTTGAGAAAGCGTTTGATAGGGTGAACTGGGTTAAGTTAATGGACATTCTCAAAAGAATAGGTCTAGATTGGAGGGATAGACGACTGATTCGTAATCTTTATATGGCCCAGACTGCGCAAGTGAGGGTAGCGGACGGAGAATCTGGGTGGGCAAGCATTGGCCGAGGTGTGAGGCTAGGCTGTCCTTTTTCCCCGCCGCCCGAGATGCCAAGGGAAGCTTGGGATGAGTTAGAAGCTGGAATAAAAGTGGGAGGAATGATGTTCAAATCAGTGAGATTCGCGGATGACCAAGCGTTGATCAGCTAGACAGCGAGGGGGCTTCAGGCCCTAGTGGATGCGTTATACGAACGTTGCGAGGAGTATGGGATGAGGATTAATCACAAGAAAACTTAGGTTATGCGGTTTTGTAAAGCATCACGAGCGAGGAATGTGAGACTCAAGATAAAGGTGGGCGATGAAAAACTTGAGCAGGTTGAGCAATTGAACTATTTAGGCAGTACGTTAGAGGAAAATGGATACAGTAGCAAGGAAGAGAATTGCATTAGCGAAGGAGGCGTTCATGAACAGGAAGGAGCTTCTGAGAGAATCGTTGTGTAAGAGTTTAAAGAAAAGGCTGGTGAAGAATTTGATTTGGAGTGTAGCTCTCTTCGGTGCGGAAACGTGGACACTGAGGAAAGAAGACGAGAGAAGATTGGAGGCATTCGAGATGTGGGTATGGAGAAGAATGGAGAGGGTGAAATGGACGGAGAGGAAAAGGAACTACGAAGTGCTGGATATGGTTGGCGAGGAGAGGCAGCTTTTAGATGAGATACGCAGGAGACAGAAGGAATGGATGGAGTTAGGGCTTAGCGATGAGGGGATGTTGAAAATGGGGTTAGAGGGTAGAATGTTAGGGAAACGCGGGAGGGGAAGGAAAAGAATAGGATTTTTAGATAAATTGAAAGAGAGAAGGCCTTACAGTGAATTAAAGAAGGTAGTGCTGGAATGAAAGGGAGGCTCCCAGCTCACTTCTTGAATACTCCATGAAAACCTACCTTTATCGGTCGAATACTAATAATAATAATCCGGTAAAAAAGTAAAAAATTGATTTGGACATGAAAATCCTAGTTATAAAATCGACTAACAACGCTACGGAAAAAAGGGAAAATTGTGATTAAAATATGATAATCTTTGTTATAAAGTCTATTTTATTACGCGGCGTAAAAAAATTAAATACTTGAATTGGGTTTTAAAATTGAATTGGGTTTTAGAGTCGGTTTTACTACTTTTATAGAGTCAATTTTACTACCGGGGGTTAAATAATTAATAATTTGATTTGGATATGAACATCGTTGTTTTAAAGTCGACTTTACTACGAAGAGTAAAAAAATAAAAATGTGATTTTGATATGAAAATTCTTATTTTTAGGTCGATTTTTCAACGAATGGTAAAAAAAGGAAAAATGTGATTTGGATATGAAAATCCTTGTTATAAAATCAATTTTAGTAAGAGGAGAGAAAGAAGATAAAATGTGATTTGGATGCGAAAATAAATGTTATAAAGTCGATTTTACTACTAGGCGTGGAAAAGTAAAACTGTGATTTGGAAATGAAAACCCTTGTTATAAAATCAGTTTTAGTAAGACGACAGAAATAAGATAAAATGTGATTTGAACGCAAAAATAATTGTTATAGAGTCGATTTTACTACGAGGAGTAAAAAATTAAAAATGAGATTTGGATATGAAAATCCTTGTTATAAAATCAATTTTAGTAAGAGGAGAGAAATAAGATAAAATGTGATTTGGATGCGAAAATAATTATTATAGAGTCGATTTTACTATGTGGGGTGTAAAAATTAAAAATTTGATTTAGATATGAAAACCCTTGTTATAAAAAAAAATTTACTACGCGGGTTGAAGAAATTAAAAATGTGAATTGTATATGAAAATACTTTTTATACAGTCTTTTATACTGCGAGCAGTTGAAAAGTAAAAATGTGATTTGGATGTGAATATTCTTGTTATAAAGGCAATTTTACTTTGAGGAGTTAAAAGAGTAAAGATGTGATTAGGATATGAAAATACCTGTTACAAAATCGATTAACAACGCGACGCACAGTGGGCGGAAATCGGAAAAAGCCGGACGAAATTACAAAATGGCTTTTTTTGAGTTATAAACTTGAAACTTCGCAGGTATACTAACAAATGATTGAAATTTATTGGTATGTACTTCATTTGACATAGATCCAACCCGTTTATGAGATACAGAGGCTCAAACGTGAGCAAATTTCCATAAAAACGCCCGTCTTCAATTTTCTCTGAAAATCTTCCAAAGTAAGTGAATGGTGAAGTTATGGGTGGATTTTTGCCGAATAAAAAACCTCATAAGCTGTTAGCATGGTGTTTTTTCTTTAATTTTCCGTAATCTTAAAGAATACAGCCCATAAATTCTTACCGTGCGGTAACAAAATAGCGGATACTGTGTTTCGACGAAGTTTTAAATTTAGGTAGAGTTTCAAATAGGTTTTCGGCAAGGTCGCGCTGAGTTACTTATATGAGAGCATTGTTTGAAGATTTCTTGAGGTCTTTATGCAGTTTTCTTTGAAATAAAGTTGCGTCGCCGGAAATTACATTGATTTTTCGATCCCGCGGCAGGGTTCTTCTCCGCGCGTCGGGAGTTGGATTAGCCGCGCCGCGGTAAGGTTATTGAAGCTGTATGGGTTTTAACGCTCAACATTCACCGTTTTTATGTTTTGCTTAAAGACACCGATTCTCAAATGGTCTATGGTGAAGACAGTGGAGGTTTTTCATGCGATGTACTTACACGTTTCATCGAAGTTCATTTCGTTATCTTTGGATACGATCGAAGACCATGCTTCTATTAAAAGCGTTCAAACCTCGACAAAGTGAGTTGTTTTCCTGGGACTCATACAAAAAGACCTACCAGAAAGATACCAGCTGAAACCCTTATATCTTCTTCAATCACCGATCCCTGATTCACCGTGTCGTGCCATGTGTCGTCGCTAGGACGATAAAATGGCCGAAATCGCGCTTTTTCCGGGGACCGTCTTTCGGTTTTTATTTTCCTGCGCGCGAACTGTGCGTGCCACACGGATCATTAATGCATTTACTGAAAGCTGATAAACGTGGGCACATAATTACGTAATGTTGTTAATTTGTTTTTAAGAAAATTGCAGCCAAAATGGCGTCCAAATATTCGTTTTTCTATTAAAATTTCATAACTTCCGCTCCCTTCGACTTAATTTAAGGTATAGGATAACGAAAACGATTATTATATATGCCTATAACATCGTCTACGAAATGTAGGTAACAATTTTCTTTCGTCGTCCGTGGTTACTCAGAAAAAAATTAAAATATTCCGAAAATCACCGAAAATTACGATTTCCAAAAGATTAACATAAGATTATGTCGATTTTAACCTGACCGATTTCTTTCAAACTTTGTAGTTACATACACTTATTTATTATCTTTCAGAAAACATGAACGTTTAATAAATGATTCAATGTATTTAACCGTGAAAAAATAAAAATGGCGGGCACTACTCACTTTTTTCGGGGACTGGTTTGGTTTTTATTGTATTACTCTCGAAATATGGATGTCGTAGGGCACACTTCTGTTCGATATGACTGTAAACGAATGTGACCATATAGTATCGTTATCTTTAAACCCCCCGAAACCCCCTAAAAAATTAAAATTTTTACAAAAGTAGCCTTTCCGGGTACTTTTCGTCACAATTCCGCCGCTTTTCCAATCCTTACCACTCATCGCTACGGAATAGGGTGGTTTCCTATTATTTTTTTATTGCCTAAATCGAAAGATTATTACTCCTGGAGTACGTATTTCACGCTTTTAGATTTTTAAATGACGATATCTATTTTTCGCGATCAAATGAAAAGTGAAAAATTTCAAGCGCGCGAAAACGCGACGCGTAAGTAGGAATGAAGGGAAAAAGTCCGTGCGACGCATTTCTGGTTCCTTCTCCCGCCTGGTAGGTGACCTTGATCGAGGCTCTGACCGCTGATAGGACGCAGGATGCTAACGGGTAGCTGAGTACCTTCCTGTCTGGTAGCGCGTGGCTTAAAAAAGGTTTATTAATACCTTATCAAACGAAG
Organism: Ischnura elegans; assembly: GCF_921293095.1. NCBI lineage: Eukaryota > Metazoa > Arthropoda > Insecta > Odonata > Coenagrionidae > Ischnura > Ischnura elegans. The sequence goes on along the minus strand of NW_025791658.1, from coordinate 11,461,435 downwards.
AAAACTTTCCGACCTTAGCCAGTTTTAATAGGTGATTATTAAGACATGTTTCCCTGAGCTCTGTGCCTCATGCATGCATTGGTAACCTCAGACGATGTATAACTCCTATCCTCTCGTGTAGAAACTAGGTCCCTGTGACGTCACGTGGAGTGGAATTGCATGGGCGCCAATCTGGCCTTTTTCAAATGAGGATAAAATTTGACCCTTGCCATTCGTCTAAACCGGTATTTAAAAAACCAAATAAATTGTGTATTATGAATACACTAATGGTGGGTAACGAATCGCAATCAATGCCTATCGTTTTCTTTGATGAAGGAAACTACCCTATTGATGTGGACAATTGACGACCGCTGGCAGTAAAAACCTATAAACCCCCGGTAAACCCTCATACACCCCCCAAAAAATAAAATTTTGCATATAAGTCTACTTTTTGGGTACTTTTCGTGACTATTCCACCGCCCCCAACGACTCATCCCCACGGAATTTATGTAAATGGATGGTGACCGCCAGGAGTACACACATTTAAACCCCCGGTATCGCCCTGAAATCCCTCCCAAATGTAAAATGTGTCATTAAGTCTCCCTTTTGGGTTCTTCTCGCAAACACTGCGCCACACTACCCGTCCTCTCTGAGCTCTAGATCCGGAATATTTGGTGAGGGCGAGCAACCGTAAACCATACGGGAAAAAATACCAGAAACCCCCGATCACCTCCTGGAACATCGCTGAAAAAAAATTAATGAATTTTAAAGTCGCCTTTCCGAGTAGTTTTCGTCGTAATTTAACCGGTGCCCCTACCAATTATTAAAACCCCCGATAACCCCGTGAAACCTCCCAAAAGATTTCTAATAAATCGCCTCTCCAGGTAAAAGAATCGTCAGACCACTCTTCCGTTCCCCTAGGACTTATCGGCACGGAATTTATGAGAACGATTTGTGTCCACTGGTTTAACACAAGTATAAAACCCCCGGTATTCCGTTGGTACCTCCCGCAAAAAAATGGAAAACTTGCCATTAAGTCTTCTTTTATGGGTACTTGTCGCCACTATTACTCCGCATTGCACTACCCTTTACAATGAACGCTACGTGATCACTGTGGACGATTAGTGACCGCATGCATAACACATTAAAACATCCGAATCCCCCTGGGCACTAGGGCGGATCGGAAAAATCGATTTTTTTCAAATCCATCTGGCCCAATGAAAAAAAGTTGTGGGACCGATCAAAAATAAGGCCTGAAAAATTTGAGACCTCTAGGTGAACCCCTGACCCTCGCTCAAATGCAATTTAGGGGGGGGAGGTCGAAATTCGAAAAACATAGTATTTTATGGTCATTTCCTATAGATTTTGCCGAGTTACTGCCCTTTAGGGCAAAAATTTCATGCATTTTGACGTATCTGCCACCGTTTAGCCACAAAATGCCTAATTTGAGTCCGCGTCCGCGAAGAAAATATTCCAACGCCCACGCAACGTCGCGGATACAAGAGCCGCAGGCCGATCCCCTCCCCTCCCCGCTCGCTTCTACCCCTCCCACGCCTCCAATACATCAAAATTCATCCCGCGTATGCTGCTAGGAGGTCGTTTATCTTTGATAATATAAATCGGAAGATGGTAGAAGGTAATAAAGAAAGCTTAGTGGGACGACTTGTCCCTTATTAGGCGCCTCGTCGGGGTTAAACAAATCGATGTTACCATTTTTTAGAGAAGTGATGAAATATTTTTAGATCCGAGAACGCAGGAAAGGAGCCTACGGTCCATGAAAAGGCCTCTCGAGTGGCTATAAAGTGGTGCTAACATCGGATATGCGCTCCAATTTCGGCTTTGTCCGAAAGATGTGATTAAATGGATTTTTGGCGAAAGCCGCTCGCATCCCCTCCCCGCAAGCTTCTCCCACGCGCCAAATGCACAAAAATTCACACCAATTGCGTCTTACTTCGTTAGTCTAAATATTTAATGTTTCAGTATCGTCTGTGGAGGAACAATCACGAAAGAATTTTTCAATTAGCTGCTTTCCAATCTGTATTTCTTATGTCAGTGTCATTCCTCGTCTTTCGCTGTTGTCAACAAAGTTTTGGTGAATTTATTCGCGAATCTCTCGTCCGTATGTATAATAAAAATAAATATTTAACTTCAAATTTGAACGTTCATCAATAGGTTTTTGAAAATCCACAGCACTAAGGTCAGATGTAGCCGGAGGTACTGTGGTCTCTCTCCAATATGTCATAAGCGAGTAGTCCTTAAAGTTGATATTTAAATCCAGCACTTTAAAAAATCTCGGATCGGCCGCCAAACGCATACTTGCAACAACGCAAATTCGGTCCTTAGATTGCCCTTCCAATGTTTATGTCGCAAATCTAAGTCAACTTAGTGCAATTAGCAAATAGACCTCTGTAAGGGATGAAGTATGATTTGATGCTTTCCCGGCGAATGATGTGGGTAAACTCTTCTCGGGATTCAACGAAATTTATCCCTGATGATGAGCCCCGAGTCGAAGTTTGAAACGTTTGCCATTATGGAAAAATTAACCCGGTGGGAATCCCGAGAAGAGTTTACTCACATAGCAAGGGATGTTGGAATTATGCTTGTAGCATAGGGATGATGCCTCCTTTTCGGGCGGCATTCACCATCGCATTCAAATCCTTTTTATTTTTGTGTATCTAATTTTCACCCGGAAAGGAATCGAGAATCGTAGATTTTATAACTTTTGCTAATCCTCCGACGGGGGAGGCAAACCCAAAAGTGGGACCCTGTTTCTTCAACTAACATCACACATTCCCCTCTAAACTTGGATTGATAAGTGCTATCGCCTTTTTTATCAGACAAAAGTATAGTCATTCACTCCATAAAAATATAGCCCTTTGATGACACCCTTTGATACCTCTCTTTTCGTATTCACAATAATTAGCATCTTTTTCTGTCTACGTAAGTAATTCTTGCAAACTACCTTGGATGTTTCTGTCGAAGTTATGATTTTTGCGTCAACTAAAGTTACGGGGACGATCATTGCTGTTTCTTGGTTCTTGCATATACCTCTATCACATTTGGCAGACGCATTTTCCACGCAGAAGTTCCAGTTTGAGTTAAGTCCTGCATTTTTATTTGATGAGGAACGTAGAGATAAAAATCGGATGATTTCTCTTCAGTTTAATTTTCTTCGGATGAATTGATGAAGAAAATTGTTGATACTATTTTCCCATACAAGAATTGACGATGTCAACTCAACGCTCTCCGACGATTCCCTTTTTTTTCCTCAGTTGTTGAGTTTCTTTAGGACTCAATCTAGCAGCCATCATCTTTAGTTTCGTCCGCTGGTCTCTCAACCTACTTCATTGTGGGGAACCTTATGCTCCTTCTTGCACTTACACGCAAAATATCGCATAATTTCAAATGTTCTTTCAAAAGTGCTTGAGTTTTGTACTTCAGCAAAAACCCTACTTTTGGCCTATTTGCATTTTCCGTAAGTTTTAGTACTTCCTGTTGTACCGCTAAATCCATTTAGTCACACTCATAATGGAAGGGGAGCGTCACCATAGTTCGCACACCTTTATAGCCACTCGAGAGGCCTTTTCATGGACCGTAGGCTCCTTTCCTGCGTTCTCGGATCTAAAACTATTTCACCATTTCTCTGAAAGGTGGTAACATCGATTTGTTGAACCCCGAGGAGGCGCCTAATAAGGGACAAGTCGTCTCACTAAGCTTCCTTTATTACCTTCTACCATCTTCCGATTTATATTATCACAGATAAACGACCTCCTAGCAGCATACGCGGGATGAATTTTGATGTATTGGAGGCGTGGGAGGGGTAGAAGCGAGCGGGGAGGGGAGGGGATCGGCCTGCGGCTCTTGTATCCGCGACGTTGCGTGGGCGTTGGAACATTTTCTTCGCGGACGCGGACTCAAATTAGGCATTTTGTGGCAAAACGGTGGCAGATACGTCAAAATGCATGAAATTTTTGCCCTAAAGGACAGTAACTCGGCAAAATCTATAGGAAATGACCATAAAATACTATGTTTTTCGAATTTCGACCTCCCCCCCCTAAATTGCATTTGAGCGAGGGTCAGGGGTTCACCTAGAGGTCTCAAATTTTTCAGGCCTTATTTTTGATCGGTCCCACAACTTTTTTTCATTGGGCCAGATGGATTTGAAAAAAATCGATTTTTCCGATCCGCCCTACTGGGCACCCCTCTCGGTGGAGAAGAGCATTAATGAGGACTAAGCGGAGCAGCCGCGGGGGGGCTCCTCGACCCCAAGGCGGCGTAGCCGCCCCACAACGAGGAACGGCGAAGCCGTTCCGAGGAGTGACTGGCGTAGGCGAGGGGGAGCTGCAGTAACCCTCGGGCGGCGAAGCCGCCTCGATGTTCAAGCGGCGCAGCCGCTGTAGACTCCACCCATCTCAACTCACACTCAACCCCTGGGCGGCGAAGCCGCCCTCCAGCGAGGAACGGCGAAGCCGTTTCGAGGAATGAGTGGGACGCCTCCCTACCCCCTGGCCGGCGAAGCCGGCCCATAGCTGAGGTGAGATTATTCGAACTTTAAAAGCCTTCGAGCGACCACAAATGTAGACGGCGAAGCCGGAACCGGGGTTTTTAAGGGGCGGAGCCCCTTAACGAGCGCGCGGAGCGTGCGAGTCCTTGTTATAAACTTGAATTCACTGCGAAGAGTTAAAAAATTAAAACAGTTACTTGGAGTATAATGTCCTTGTTATAATCGAAAGCGATTTTAATGCGAGGAGAGAAATTGAAAGAATGTGATTTGACGATTATTATCCTTGTTATAATCATGAATTCATTGCAAAGAGCAATGAAATTAAGACAGTCATCGTGGATTCACTGCGAAGAGTTTAAAAATTATGACAGCTATTTGGAGTATAATATGCTTGTGTTATCGCGATTTTACTGCTAGTAGAGGAAAATTAAAAATGTGATTTGACGGTTTAACTCCATGTTATAATCTCGAATTCACTGCTAAGAGTAAAAACATTAAGACAGTTATTTAGAGTATAATATCCTTCTTACAATCGCGATTTTACTGCGAGGAGACAAAAAATTTAAATGTAATTTGACGATCAAGTTCCTTGTTATAATCTTGAATTCACTGCGAAAAGATAAAAAATTAATAATGTTATTTGGAGTATAATATCCTTCTTACAATCGCGATTTTACTGCGAAGTGAGAAAAATTCAGAAATGTGATTTGACGATCAAAATCCTTGTTATAATCTTGAATTCACACCGAAGAGTAAAATGGAGGAGACAAAAATTTTAAATGTAATTTGACGATCAAATTCCTTGTTATAATCTTGAATTCACTGCGAAGAGATAAAAAATTAATAATGTTATTTGGAGTATAATATCCTTCTTAAAATCGCGATTTTACTGCGAAGTGAGAAAAATTCAGAAATGTGATTTGACGATCAAATGAAAGTTAATCACAACCAAGTTGATTTTGATCAATCAATTAGATTGTAACCGAAGAATATTTGATTATTTCCAAAGCAGAAAAAAGGAACAGTGTGCTAATCCGTAATAAGGTCTCATGCATCGCCAAATGTGATGATGTGTTGGAGGATACCTCATTCGTGATTCTCCCCCGTGATCCAACGGAATCATTCCAAAAAAGTGCTAAAAAAGCTTTATCTTCCTGCTCTAATTTTATAAATTAGCCCCTAAATTAAATATCATCTTTAGGCAATTGCCTGGTTTTTCACCAAAATATAATATTAATAGCCCCATCATTTTGCCACAGAAACTTCAACACCTCATACGTTACCATCCAACTCCAAGCTAGTTTCATTTGACGTTAAAAATCTATTTACTTCTGTACCTGTACAAACAACTTCGTTACTTATGAGAGACTTACTGAGATACCACAACATTAAAAACAGTCTTGTGTGTCTTGTAAACTTCATTGTCTAATGGAACAGCGTGCCAGCCAAAATTATTTTTTGTACAATAAGAATATTTATCACCAAACAGACGGCCTTGAGATGTGGTATTCCCTTTCACCTGTAATAGCCGAAATATTTACGGACAATTCAAATCGCCAATTATTTGATTCGGGCATTCTATCTCATCTAACATCTTCTGGTACCGTTATGTTGACTACATCATTTGCCGCTGGACCGGAATTGTCATACAATTAGATAATTTTCTGAATCTTTTAAATCCTCGACATCCTAATATTACCTTCGTAGTAGAAATAGAATCCAAAAAGCAACTAAACTTTCTCGATCTCTCCATATCCACAGTTGGTGACAAACATGAATTTGGTGTATACAGAAACCCTTGTTATGGTGATACAATCATTCCGAGTTACTGATGCCATCCAACCTCCCAAAATGTATCCTCCTTTCATTCTATGTTACATAGATTGGTCAATCTACCTCAAAATACAGTCAATTTCAATTGTGAACTTTCCACAATGAAATAAATTGCTATTTCAAATGGCTACAGCTTAAATACTTAAACTAAAATCCTTCAGAGAAAGTTGAAAACGCGATCTATTTCACAGCTTTGCTCCCTTCCCCCATCATAGAGAATTCTAAAAATTGGTGCCGGTCATTTTTTGTGGGAGACGTTTCCAACAGGCTTGCAAACAAATTCCCCAAAAATAAATTCAATGTTTCTTTTTACATCCCTTGCACTCTCGGTGAAGTTCTGTGTCGTAACAAAGACAAAATAGAACCCATCCATCAATCCGGCATTTACAAAGTTAATCGTGAATCATGCAACTTGAGTTTCATTGGTCAAACATGCAGAAGTTTTATTATCAGAATGAAAGAACATAGAAGGTGCAGGAAATTGGGATGAAACGTCACCTCTCGCCAAACATTTGGTACAGACTTTTCATTCTTGTCATTTTCCACCAGAATTTTCTCCACCCCTTCAGTAAGGGCACAAGGCTTGATGCTTTAGAGAAATTTTAAATAGTAAAAATTTAAACAAATATTCTTATTAGATCTTAGATGTTCCCGTGGACATACCCCGTTGAGACGGTCTAAGGCTCCGCACCGCGGTGTCATAAAACGTCCGTTTTCGCAGTAAAATCCTGGGGGTGAGGGATTGGAGAGTAAAGAAGGTATAAGTCTCAGCTCGTATCTTTCTGGTAGGTCTTTTGTATGATTCCCGGGAAAACAATTCACTTTTTCGAAGTTTGAACACTCTTAATAGAAGCATGGTCTTCGATCGTATCCAAAGAAAACGAAATGAACTTCCATGAAACGTGCACTCACCTCGGCTAAAATACTTCCACAGTCTTCACCACGGACCATTTGAGAATCGGTGTCTTGAAGCAAAACATAAAAACGGTTAATGCTGTGCGTTAAAACCCATACAGTTTCAATAACATTACCGCGTCGCGGCTAATCCAACTCCCGACGCGCGCAG